>NC_056729.1:1391035323-1391187823 GCF_019279795.1 Protopterus annectens
CACCAAAATTAAACATTTGCCATGTGATCCCTTGAGTGGTATGTCCAAATATGCACAAGAACCAAAATGAAACATTTCCTGCAATTACCCCTTCAGTACTATGTCCAAGTATACACAAGCAACAAAACAAAGCATTTGTCGCAAGACCCCTTAAGTAGTATGTCCAAGTAAAAATCTGGCTTGAAATTCAAAATTACTGACTACTATACAGAACACATATCGTTTATCTGTCAAGCCAGAGTGAACTAAATAAAATATGTGCCTAGAATTAGCCAGGAAATGCAAAAGCATATTCAATAGTTAAAGGCTGAATAATCTTGTGTCTTTTGGCTTTTCCAGGTTAGGGGTCGCCACAGCGGAACTCCTTTCCGCTAATGATTAGAAGTAGATTTTTACGTGCCGAGTTGCCAGCCCTGACGCACAACCTTCAACGAAGGTACGCCCATTCACGCATGTCTCCACACAGAAGATGCTCTAGCTCTGAATCGAACAGGACAACGTCTTACTGTGAGGCTACAATGCTACCGCAGCACCACCACCACAAAGAAAAAAAAAGAATGCATAAAGGTGCATAAAACAGGTACCGTTCTTTCTTCATTCTGAAACATAAAGCAAATGTATTCATGTCATGCAATGTAAATATTCCACATTATTTAAGTAATAACATGAAATTTAAGTACAGGCATGCAGTCGGTATGAAAAATTGGTTATGAGTGTCAGCAAAGCAAAAAAAAAAAGGTAAGAGGACCATAGTATAGTACAAGCCCAGCAATAATGGTTTTTTTTTGTTCAGTAAATGTCAACAGACTATAATGAAAAGCAGAAAAATTCTGTCCATAAAATCTTCTGTTATCAAGTATGATACAGAAAGATTAATCAGAAGTGTGAAGACATCAATCAGCTATTACTACTACTATCAGGAAACATGATCAGGTCACACCTCTGTCGCTCTGTCTTTTCTGTAAAAATTGAGTACTGGAAAATACACTTGAAAATATAAAAAAAGTTCGGTGCAACATTAAATTTAAATATCTGTATTTTGCCACATCATGTTCATACTAAAATATTTGAAAACACATACTGCACATTGGAGCTGTCTCTGGTGCTGTATTTTTTAGTTCCAAGGCAAAAGGCGTTTAGCATTGATACTTACTACAGTAAACATCTACACAACTATGTTTGGGGTTCCTACCAATCAGTGACAACATGCTCAAACCAGCACCAACTTAGACAGAAATCAATACTGTATACAAAAATCCATCATTTTTTTTACTCCATGAATCATGCAACCATTTTTTTTTTTTTTTTTGCAGACAGATGAGGACAATCATATGAACAGAAGTCTGTGCATGTTGGCCATTTCAGTTCTAAAATAAGCATAAAAATAAGTAATAAATTGTCTAATGTTTGTTTGTGTCTTTCGGCTTTTCCCGGTTAGGGGTCGCCGCAGTGGAACTCCAGTCTGCTAATGATTGGCAGTTGATTTTTACGTACCGGTGCTTGCCAGGCCTGACGCACAACCTTCAACGAAGGTACGCCCATTCACGCATGTCTCCACGCAGAAGATGCTCTAGCTGAGAATCGAACCGGACAGCGTCTTACTGTGAGGCGACAACATTAAAATTCTATATACACATGAACAGATTCAGCTATTCTGTCCTACAAAAACATATATGCATTGCTCATATACATAAGACCAATAAACCAGTGTAACCCCACATTTGGATTACACTTCCCAATTACTTATGTCATCTCATTTGAAGGGTTTCCCTCCATACTGTCTGGGGAGTTATATGTTCCCAACCTCAGCAATACAGGACTAAACTGACAAGATCATCTTTTTCCTTAACCTCAAAGTATTAAAAATCATGGCAGGAAGTCCAAAACGGAGCACCCTCTTACTTTTCAGTAAAACACAGTTCGGATGCATGATAGGAAAACTTTAATGATCCACTAAAGTGAAACCTAAGTACTGAGCTGTAGACCTATTCAGATCAAAGCTAGTAACTCAGTTGTTTAACTTGCAAGGTCCACATAGAAACATACGGAAAGTGCAATCACATTGACTCCTCACAAACTGCACTGCCAATACTGCATTTTTAGAGCCCCTTACCAACCCCTTACAATGTGCATAAAGAAAACTCGATAGCTTCTACACGTTTGATCATTGTTCCACTTCAAAACAATTTAAAATCAAGCTTAGTGTACACTAACTCAATGCCTGTGTCACATATTTAACCAAAACAGACACAAGAGCAAAGTAGTTAGTGCATAACTTTGCGGAGCTAGTTTACCTCGCTTAAGAGTAAAATAAAAACAATAGTGCTTGAACGGCAGGACCAAGTGAGATTACATGATGACACAGTGTTTGACTAAATTCTTGTACCACGAACATAATATTTCTGTACTCACCTAATAAAAACTAACCAATTTTTATTCTCTGAAACAAGGAAAAGCAACCAAACTACTTTATTAGAACTAACAGACATCTAAATATCTGCCAACCAACAAATAAATGGCATCTGACAATCATCTCGCAAAACTTTGGTAATATCTTACCGTAATTACAACCAAGAAAACCAGTGGAACTTTGCTGATGACTACGGCCAAACCAGGGTGATTTTTCCAGTAACGATCTGTGCAATCGGTGCCCAGAAGAAATAGAGGGATCCAGTAGCAGGTAAAAGCTGCAAATATCAGCAAAAAGAAAGGAAATACCTGCTGCTGGACACACTATTTATTTGGAGAAAACAAAAGAAAATTAGGTCAGGGGGTGGATGTGTTATGCATGTGGTGGCTTGGATTGCAGGAATCAGATTGGCTGCCATCACTTGCTTTATCAAAGGTTTACAAAGACAATTTCTTTCAAAAGTTTAATGTGACCAGCATGTAATACACACTGAATCATAAGAATAGCAAGAGAATAACAAGTATGGTTACAATTTCAGCGTGTTATACCCTTAACACATATAAATCTACATTAAAGTTTCTCAGGTCACGGGAAGGCACTCGGGGTAGCAGATTGAAATTCCTATTGTCTCATAGCATGCTTGGATGTAAGCACAGAGGTGCCATGAGAAGGTAGTCAGGGTTAATGAGATAAACATATGTTGTTTATTCCCTGTTCATATGGAAGGATAGAAGATAGTTTAACTGAACTTAGACATTTTACTTGCAGTTTAAATCTAAGATTCATGTTCACTAAAATGAATACAGGACTTGATAAGCTTAAAAGACTTTTATACCCGTGAGTCATTCAATTGTTAATATGCTTGAGAAGGTCTGTGAACAAGACATTTATGCCCTGTATGAGACTCAAATATGTGGCTGATAAGGGTGAGGCTATTGTAGTAATGAACATAAATTATTATATGGCAGCTAATAATTTGTTGCATGATGATATGACAAGTTATAAGAATGTAACAAGGCTTGAAGTAGACAGGATTATTGAAAATGTTAAGGTAAATATCTGTGAGATGAATATCAGTGGTTATATTGATATGTTCTTTTAGTGTTCTTACATGTTGAACATATCATTCTATTTTTTTATGGACTGATGAAGATACATAAGAATGCTTGTTACCCAGCTATGCGTTCCATTGTTTCTTCTAGGGGATGGGTTACAGAACCTGTATCTATCTATTTAGAGACTGTCTTGAAAAATATCTAAAGTTTGTTAATAGTTATGTTAAAGACAGTAGGGACTTTTTAAGAGGTCTAACTAAATAACAGCAGGCTGAAAATCTGGATAGGCACGTAATAATGGCAACGCTGGATATCGAATCACTTTTCAAGAAGATACCTAATGATTACAGTGTGAGGCCATTAGGCATATATTGACTATGTATTCAGATATGACTTCTGTTACTATAAATAATGTATGTGAATTGTCTGTTTTGGTAATAATGTATTTTCGTTCAATGACAATTTTTATTTTCAACAAAATGAGGTAGCAATGGGTACGCCCATGGCTAATACATATGCCAATTTAGTTTTATATGTTGGGAAGGTGAGTTTCTGTATAAAAATTTTGAGTTTTACCACTCCAGTGTGCTGTATTACAAGTGTTTAGTGGATGATATACCTTTGCTGTGGGGTGGGATCCATAGGCAGTTGGAGGAATTTGTCAACTGTTTAAATTCCACTACATCTTTTTTGAGTTTTAAATCGACTGTCTAAGCATGAGATATGTTTCTTAAATATTCTGTTGACACATAATGGATGTGGTTTTGAAATTTCTATTTATAGAAACTATATTAGAAAAGTTAAGTACCTTCATAGAACTAATATGCATATTGGGCATATTTTTTTTCCAAAATAGTACATGGCCAAGTGATTAGGATGTCTAGAAGGACTACTGATGAAGATATATATGATAAGGCAATTCCGAGCCTTATAAAAGATTTTAAAAGAAGGGGTTACAGTATTAATAGATAAGTAAATATGACAAATCAAATGGATGGGCTAAGGGTTTCTGTAGCTAAATCTATATTTGAGGATATGAATTCCACTGCTGGTTCTGTTAGCCTGAATAATGCTGCTTTTCATTTGTTCATTCCAATTACATATAATACTAAACATGATTCTAATATTTACAGAAAACATTGGAATATTTTAAGATCTTATGAAGGTTTAATAGCCAAAATTCCTTCCATTCCTAAATTTATAGTCAAAAATTCTGTTAATTTGAGGCCTATGTGATGCATAAAGAACAAAGAAAAACAAAATTATGGTAGGCAATAAATGCATTAGATCATGCTTTAATTGCTCCTTTTGTAAATACATCAGTAGTTATAAGCCATCCAAATACTGGGAAAATATTTAATTAGAATGTATCGGCAGTGAGGAACAAAGAACATTGTAGACCTAGTGAGATGTGTAAAATGCACCTCCTTCTATATTGGTAAAAGCAATAGAAAACTGAAGGATCTTATATGTGATGATATACATAGACATGTTGAAACAAATGCTTAATAAAGCATATATTACAAGTTGACAGTACACATATTTTAAGTTCAGTGTTTTAGAACTACTCTCTATCTGTTAGTATAAGGGGTGGGGATGAATTTCTGCAGACAGACAGAAAGTATAATTGGATTTTCCAGATTTTGAGCTGATTGTCCTCCAGGACTGAATGGAATGTGCAGTTTGAAACCTGTTTTAAAATATAAATTCATTAAATAGATTTTTTCATTATTCAAACTGTATTTTTATAACATTGTTTCTTTAAGATTTCTAGATGTGTTCTGCAATCATTGTTGTCATTGGTTAATTCTGGTCAAGTGATACCTGGAGTGGACATATTTAAAAGTTGCTGCTCTTACAGTCAATTTTTTTAGTATATCTGAGGAAGCACTGTTGTGTGAAAGCTTATATTAATTAAATAAAGTTCTTGTCCATACTGTCCTTTTAGCTGTGAGTTGTTTGATTGCTAAATTTGTTGGCTAGGCAGTATACTACATCTTCCAGTTATGTACAGGTGGCACCATTTACAATTAGATGCAGAAAATTTTTCGATTCTCTTTGGCCTGGGAGGCTGATTTTACCACAAATTTTGCTTTTGTAGACTTTATTGGACCTCTGAGTTGCTTGTTTGGGTTGATAATGGATATTTTACCTTGTTGGGAATTGCACCTCCTAAATTTTGCCATGACTTTTATCCTTTTCTTATACAACTGTTGATGCTGGAATTCCAACAAGGCAGTTTGTTGTTTTAACTGATCTCATGCTTAATCCTGAAGGTAAGCTGCCATCAGCCGTTAACATGGTTATACAGGGGTTCTCTGAATGATTCCATTTAGGCAGCAGTGTGCTCAGGGTTTGGAGGGCTTCAACTTTTGCCAGAGTGTCACTTAGTAATAGGACGTTTGCCCTAGACAAAGTCCCATGCCATATCCTTGCAAGAAACAGATACCCAAATGATGCAGAAAAGCACATAATGCATTATTAAATGTACCATAGACACTCCCCAATTAACCTAATATCATACTCATGTGTGACATCACCTATTCCCAGTATACACTAGCTATCATACATGACCCCTAACATGCAGGGCCAAAGATTCCTGGGCTTTGCAAATGTCAGCACCTTAGACCAGTTAGTCTGTATGCCAACTAGGGGCACAAACATCCTTGACATGGTCCTCACAAACATGGAGGGACATTGCACTCTCCCTAGTGTAACGTCTTCAATGGTCAGATCAGACCATAAAGCTGTCTCCTTTAAAGTAAAGATAAAACCAAGGAACCAGCTAACCCTGTAACTTTTAAGAATTATTCTGAGGTAATTTGGACATGGAGAAGCTTAAGTGCATCATACTGAAGGGCCGACTTTGAGGTATGTTTATTTTTAATGTAAATAGAGACACCTCCACTTTTTGTAGTTGGTCTAAATGTATGGGAGACATTGTAGCCATGCACAGCCAAGGTGCTCTCAATGACTTTAAACCATGTTTCAGTAACTGCACCGATGTCTACATTCTCCAGGATGAGGAGTGCTTGCAGGGAGTAGAGTTTATTTGTTTACACTCCTGGCATTAAGTACTAACACCTTCAGATTTCCCTGGGCTGGTTTAGCTACATCGGGAGGATTATCAGGTTGGCAATGCCTGAAAAAAGCAGTATAGGGCTGGAAGAGATTTTAGGTATTATTCAAAATCCCAGAAGAGACAGGTACAGACCATCCCAGGCAAAGCAGCGTGGTCTGTCAGCCATATAATCCCAGGCTGGAAATTACTTATTTATTTTTTAAACAAGAAACATCTTTATTAAAGTATCACTTTGACACAGGCAATCATACACTTACATAAATGAAAAAAAACAAACTGACATAATTTTAGTTGCAAACATTAAACATCACAATCATATTGACATAACTTTAGTTGCATACTTTAGACATAATTTATAATCTATCTAGTCACTGTCAGTCAAACATTACATAGCTCAGTCAAATCCTGTCTTCTTTTAAACCTCATTCCTACTCTGCATGTATTGCTCCCACAGTTCCCATTTTTTCTAGGTAATTTGCTCCTACCCTTTTCTAAAGATCCCAATTCCAGTTATTTTATCTCCATTACTATACTCACTACCTCTAGTACAGTTGGTTTAGACTTTGATTTCCATTTTCTAGTAATTGCTTTTTTTGGCAACCACAATAATTGGACTCAGCAAGACCTTACCATGTCTAGGCAATTCTGATTCTGTATCATAGCTCAAAAAATACTTTCCTTGGTTACACCAAGTTGTTCACCCATTATCTCTGACAGAGCAGTCTACAGGGAATCTTTAAAGTTTGCCAACACATTACACTCCCAGAAAATATGTTCCCAATTACCTCTTTCTTCCTCATCACACCTCCAACATTTGTTGTTGTCCTGGGGAAAAATTCTTTGCAGTCTATTTGGAGTATAAAAATACCTATGTAAACACTTCCAAATCTTTTAGACATGCATGATTTGGGAGACATACATACATCCCCCATTGTTTCTTTGTGAATTGCATATCCAATCCTCTCACTTCTCAATCCTTTCTAACCTCCTCTGATTGACTCTTTTAGTTATCATGAAATATTTTATATGATCTACTAAGTATTCCTTTTTGTAATGTTAGCTTCTATTATAGATTCTACTAAAAACTCTACCAGTGCTGGTCTTTTGCTTAGGATCCTCCTATTTCTTTCTCTTTGCCTACATTCTATCAATCCTCGATAGGGAAGGCAGTCTTAGCCTGTGGGTCCAAATAAATTATTGGCCTCTTCCCATTCTATTACCTTTCACTCTCTAATTATTTGCTCCCAGTACCTTGTTTTTTTCCAGTTTTCTTCAATAAATTCCACCCCCCTCTTGCCTATTGTCTGTGTCCCTAGTTGCAGTCATCCCTATCAGCAGAATCTCCTTTCTCCATTTCCATGTTGGCTTAGTTCTTAGAATTAGCATTCTTGGAATACTTTCTGCTACTTCATGAATATAATATTCTATATGGTTATTGTTATTCTCCTTAAGGATCTGCATCCAAAATTCCAGTCTCTCCTTGTTTCTTGAGCTTCCCCCTGTTTCATCCATCATCATCCATTTTCATTTTGAATTATAGGTTTCTGCTTGTAGCAGCCTTAACTGTGTAGCTCTGAAATCAGCCTTCAAATCGGATAATCCCAACCCGCCTTGTTCTATTGGAAGAATCAGCTTATCCCACTTGACTCTTGCCATCTTCCCCTCCCAGGTAAAATCCTTCTACTCTTTATTAATTGCTATTCACAACTTCACCTTTGGTTGATAAAAATATGTTTGACCTGTGTATAAAACTAAAGGAACTAAATCATTTTAACTGCTCATATCTTGCTATCCATATCCATTTAACAGAGGTTCTAATTTCTCCATTTTTGTATTATCTTTTGTATTATATTTTGTTTAGTCTCTTCCCAGATATTCTCAGCTGCCACACCAGAATCCTTTTTATTCCATATTCCTAAATAATTCATTTTATCATGTCCACATAAATATGAATATTTTGAACAAATTTGCATATAAGTACATAATTTATAGCTATCACCTTTGTTTTAGCTTCATTCATTTTGTATCCCAAAAAGATTTGAAACTGCCTCAAAATATTCCACAACACTGAAATGTCCACTTCTGGTATATTGGGTATAAAATAATATCATCTGCAAACAAAGACAACTTTTCTTGCCTACCCTGCCAATTACACCTTTCAATTTCTGAGTCCTTATTTTCTTTCCAATGGTTTTAAATATAATGCAAATAACAGAGGAAAAAGGGACACCCCTGCCTGGTTCCTCTGCTCAAACAGAAATTATCAGAGAGGAATGCACCCACTTTAATTTTTGCCTCTGATATCTCCTATCAACCTATATCCTCCTAATCAACCTTATAATTTTATCAGAATGTGGAAATGCTTCCATTTCTGTGCTCATTAACTGCCAGCTTACTCTTTCAAATGCTTTCTCTGCATCAAGACCCACCAACAACAGCGATATTTTCTGAGATTTTGCTTCCCTCTGGATCATCAATGTTCTGTTAATGTCAAATGTTTGCCTCCCCCCCCCCCACAAAACCACATTGATCCATATATATCAATTTTGGCATCACCTTTGCTGTTCATTTAGCCATTATAGACATAAACGCTTTATAATCATAGTTTAGGATTGAAATGGGGCTGTATGAAGCTGCATCTGATGGGTCTTTACCCTCTTTAGATATTACAGCCACCACAGCATTCTTCCAGGATGTTACTGCTTCTCCTCCTCTTAAAATACTGTTAATCAAAACCTTCCAAATCTTTATCAGTTTTTTTCCCTCCTAGCTTCCAAACATCCACAGGAATACCATCTATTCCTGGGGACTTTATATATCACCATTTTTATCTCATCTCCTCCTATCCTGTTAGTAATTGAGCCTCATCTACCTCCAACCTTGGCAAATTTAATTCTTCTATAAACATTTCCATTTGTACCTTTTCTTCATTTCTATATTCCTCTGCTTTATACAGACTGTTATAAAATTTATGAAATATTTCTAGTATCTCTACAGGATCTCATTTTATCTTTCTTGTCTCCTAAGCTTGGCGACAACCTTTCTACTTTCTGGTGCCTAAATTGTGCTAAAAGTTTTTACGCTCTAGAGTTATTATCAAAAAACAGTTGCTTAACAGTAACGTTCTCAACTCATTCATACTATCGAGGTAATCCCTTATTTTCTGTTTAGCATTCTGCAATTACTCCTCTTCTTGTTCTGTGAGATTCCTCCTATTCTGCAATACTTTAACATGTGTCTGTCCCTCTAAATAATTCTTGTTTCTTCTTACCCATATCTCTCTTTTATTACCACCCTATTTTTAAACTCCACTTTAATTTTATTCCGCTCCCTGGCTATATTTTTCAGAAGAAATATTATCTAATAACTCCCAGATTCCACCACACATTCCTTAGATTCCTCTCTTTTTACCAGATAGGTGGGAAGTGCCAGTATCTTGTTTTTATTTCATTACCCTGCATTTTTATTGTAGTTATTATTGCTGTGTGATCTGAAATAGTTATTGGCTGCGTATCAAAATTTTCAATTAAATGCACGTTCCTGTGAAATGTAAGTTTTGCCTAGCCTAGCCCAGTTTTTGTATCTTGGGGAATAATATGTAAATTCACTCCAAACTTCTACTATTGAATTCACATCTTCCATGTCAAATATTTTTCATAAATTCCTTCGAAAATCTACCTTCCTTTGTTATATTTTCCCTTCTGTCCCCCCAGACAAATCTTCACTGCTGCAAATCAAATTCCAGTCCCCACCTATTAGTAATATTCCCTGCTGAAAGCTGACTGTTTCTCACACAATTTTCTTAAGCTCCATTATAGCAGTTTTAGGTGGAATATAAATACATGCCAGTGTAATCCTCCTCCCTTGAAAGTAGCCCCTTAGTACTACAAATCTACCATTATTATATTTTTTTATCCTCTGCTATGACTGTTGGAGCTCCTTTTGCAATTAATATAAGTACTCCTCTTCTCCTTTGTCCCAGGTATTGAGCTGAATAACCATCCTGAAAAATGTCTTTACCAAATTCACATGTTCATTTCTTTCCAAATGTGTCTCTGGCATGACTGTTTGCTATCTACATTTTAATATAGCTCACTACTCTTACTTTTTGTATATATTTTGAGACCATTTACATTTAAAGATAATATAGAAAATGTCATTATGTTAAAAAGATATTATTCCCACCTTTTTTGTGTAACAGCTTTTTTGTTAAGTATCTAGTTCCAGCTTTTGTCTTACACACATACAGTAAAGTTTGGCAAGTTGACCTTTTATGCAGTTGTTTCTTGTGATATCCATTTGAGCCTATGTCACATCTTATGAAACTTTTTATTTTATTGAAAGCTCAAAAAAATACACCACAATACACCACTAAAACCTATTAACCTAACACAAACAAAACTATGTACATCTTCAGATATTGAAGTTTTACTGTCCTAATACAAGCAATTGTCCCAAACTGACAGCCACACTCATAGACTTGGGTCTAAAAGGAAGATTAGGATGTTTATCCATACTAAAACACATTGTACAGCCTGTGCTTCTACCAAGTGCTGTCTAGTTTTATCTTTTTTTCTCTCTTAGATTGGGAAAATACTTGAATGCTTTTAGAAAACATTATCTCCTAGCCATTGAAAGAAATAAGTATTCTGCTTTTATTGCTCTTTATCATATTGTCTCCATGGAGACATGAAAGCCAGATACACAGTTGTTTCTACAAGTATTTATGTGCTAGAGGAAAGCTTTATTATAGTCAATGTTTTTTTTATTTATCTGATTTCTCTTAAAATTTGTTACGAGATCAAGCCAATGGCCATAATCTAGTCACTCCTCTATGCATGAATAAGAAAAAGAAAGCACATCAATTTTTCTTGTATCATACTCTTTTGACCTGACTTTTCTTCTTTTTTTCCACTATGTAGTGCCTGCATTTCTTAAAACTGAACAAGGAGTAAGAGAAAAGAAAATACAGGGACACCTGCTTATTTTAGGACCCCCATTACACTTGAAAATAACTGAGAAAATGTTACTTTATAGCATGCAGATTATATCATGCATTACAAAAATATTACAGTTAAGAACAAAGGTTTTTGTTTTATTTACAGTTAACTCTCTCCCTCTTCTTCCCTTCTCCCAAATGTTCTTCCAGACATTAATGGCATGAAGTAGGGCATATACTTTAGAGTCCTCCACAAGTTTAACAAAGTCAAAAAAGTCCAATGCTTCCAGGTTTTCTTTTTCTGCATGTTTCAGAAATATAATTAATGCTTTGTAATCCCACATTTATTTGTCAGCTTCCGAGTTGGTGGTTTTTGTTCCTGTTATCTTCATCTCTCAAATCCAGTCTCTGCTTCATTCCACCAGAAGAACAAGCAGACTCTCCTTCTGTTTCACAGCTCTCTTTTTGTTGGACAAACTTTTGTATTTCCTCCTTAGCATGTTTTGCATCAAAAATGATTTTGTCCTTCCAGGAAAGAATATTCTGAAGATAGCTGGTTACAGCAGTTTGAATCTCAGTCCTGCTTCTTCACATTTCCTGATTAGTGGAATAAATTTACTCCTCTTTTGCCTTGTGTACAGTGAATAATTTTCCACAAACACTCTTCTGTCCTCCACTTTTAATACTTTGTCCTTCTGCCACAGTTTTGTCAGAATCAACTCCTTCTGCTGGTAGTATTGCATATTCACTATTAAGGGTGTAGATTGGTTTCTCATGGCCAGATTTGGAGCATACACATAATGTGCCCTTTCTATTAACAACTCCTGCTGTGGAATACCAGTTCAGTTGCTTATTTTTGCTTTCATAAAATTAATACAGTCTGTTCCTTCCAGCTTCTCTGATACAGCAGAAAATCTCAGGTTTTCCCCATGTGCTCTCTTCTTTAATTCTATTATTTTTGTAGTCTCATATCAGCTAACATTTTCTTCATTTTGATCTCCAATTTTGCAGTTTTATCACCTCATCTGAATATATGTTTAAAGCCTTTTCAATTTTATCCAGCTTTTTGTTAATTAAGTTAATATACTTCATCAGTGTTTTGTTTATTTTAATCAGCTCTGAGTACATGTGGCTTATTTTTCCTCTAGGTTACTGGAAGTCATATCTTGCACCAGAGCTGGAGCTTGCACTACTTTTTGCTGAGCAGTTGCAAAATTCTTTCCAGTCAGTATTTTTTCTTCACCTTTTGTGACTGATTTTCTTTCATGTTCTCAAATTTCTTTTTTGCTGGTATCCAGGCAGTGCACTTACAAGCAAGTTACTGAAATTTACCCCAAAATACAAGTTTACTGTCTCTCTCTTCTGAGTTTCTGTTTTCACAATGGGAGAACTTAAATTAAGCTATTACTCAATGTGCAGCCATTTTGGAAGTCACCAGATTAACAATTATTGCACCCACTTCGAATAATACCATGTTCTAAGTCAATTGTTAAAGTCAGTCATTTTCTGTTCTTATTGTGGCATCTTCCTTGGAGAAGGTAGAATGCTATTCAATGCTTGGATCATACCAGCCTGAGATACACAATCTTAGAGCTCCATCATGTCTTTCTTAATGTTGTCCATGTAGCTGCATCTCAGGTAGTTTATGCCCACATGTACTATGACTGAGTCATACTGGAGCTTGTGATTCAATGACCTAAGCGTGCACATGGTTAGACAGATCCTGGCCCTTGGCAGACGGCTGATTGCGTTTCCCTCCTCATTTAGCCTGGTGAGTGGGACATATGTGTACCTCACAATGGAGTCCCCTATGACCAAATATAAGGTAGTGTGGTGGTGTGTGTTATATTTTGTGTTTGGTATTGATTTTGTGGAATTCTCTTGAGGTTGTTGAGGATACCTTTTGCTTATGCAATGTATAGAAGTTGTAGTTTATGGAGATTCCATCTAAGAGCTGCAGCATAGGTAGGTTTATGTGGCTGGTCCATACTATGTGAGGTAGGTGTAGTGTGAGTGTGTGTTACTAGCAACATGTTTGTTATTTTATATGTTTATATGTGAGAGCCTTGTGGCCAGTGACATTATGTAACTATATCTCTCAAAAAACATACAGACACTGTTTGTTTATGAATTAAGTGGTTGTCAGTAAACAGGAGACGATTGCTACATTGCCTCAGGATGCCCATAGCCATTTGGGTTTCAGACTTTTATTTCCTTCAGAAAATTCATGCTAGCACAAATACTTTACTTAAGCAACTTTGTAATTTTATAACAGCAATAATGAAAACCTGTTTCTGTTTTACAGCCTTTGTTCCCCCTTTATTTTAGGGTTTATCCAGATTTATTTAGCTGAAAGGTTTAGAGGTATGCACACCTCTCTACTGCTGCTGCTGCCAGTAGTCATCTCACTCACTCCCTTTCTATCTCTCTCTCACTCATACACATACACCTTTGCTTTAGAAAATGCATACTAATGGAAACCCTGTTATTCTAGCAACTTTCTAAGTTTATAAGAGCGATATGATATGATATCATTTGTGTCTCTGTCCAGATTTGTTATCCTAAGAAGTTGAGAGGTAAGGAAGTCTCTTAACTGATGCTGTTGTTACCAGGAGAAAGCTTGATCACTCTCACTCTCTCTCTCTCACACAGACCCCCCCCCCCCACACACACACACACATATACACTTCTGCTTCTCTGCATGCATTCACTCACATATGCAGAATAGGGGGAATCTCACAGAACAAAACAAACACACACACACTTTTTTCCTGTTTCACTTATTTTTTTTCCACTCGCTAAACAGGAAACGTGCTGATTAGCGAGTCAATCATCTCTTTCTTACTCTCATACAAACTCACACACACTTTTTCATTTTAATTTTTTCTTTTTCATTTTACACTCACTAAACAGCTAAAGCACTGCTTAGCGAGTGTAAAATAATGGTGTCCATTAGTATTAAATCTAACACAGAACCCTCATCAAACTCAAAACCTGTTAAGAACTTTGCTAAGGCCAATTACTTCAAACTAAGTGACAGTTTATTAAACTTCGAAGCTCCTCTGAACCCAGATGACACTGAGGTATACTCTGAGCTGTACACTAAAGCATTATACAACCACATTCATAGCTGCATAGAGGAGGCAGTACTTGTACAAACCTATGATTACTGGCCAAAATAAACCACCCTGGTGGTTCCCTAGCATAAATAGGCTATTCAACAAAAGGAAAAAAAATCCGCTCCAAAGCCAAGAAGGAACAGACAAAACAGTGCAAAAAGACCAGTCTAAACCCACAAATTATAGAGCTGGTCAAATCTGCCAAAGCAAACTATGAGGCAAGGATAACCTCCTGGTGAAATATAGACATATGACTTTTTTAATTATATCCATAACCTCAGGGGAAATGCTCAGCAATGTGCTGAATTAATCATGAATAGCAACACTTACACACAGCCTGAAACTGTAGTAAACCTGTTGGCCAACAAGTTCAGTTTAAACTCCACCCCGTCACCTCCTGCCATACCCAAAGAAATACCCACAACCACCCCCCTACCAGTCATTATGAGGGAACAGGTCCTTACAGTGCTCACTAAAGCCAAAAACACAGCAATCATTGGTCCTGACAATAATCCAGGATGCTTCTTAAACAGCTTAAAAGAGAACCTATCAGGGCCACTAGAAATCCTCTTCAATCACAGCCTCCAGAGGGGCTTTGCCACAGAGGAATGGAGGACTGCAACAGTTGTCCCTCTGTACAAAGGGGGGGCTATCGAATGACTTAAGAAACTACATACCCATAAACTTGACCAGTCTTACCTGCAAAGCCTAGGACAGAATTATCATGGACCTGATCAAGAATGACATAGGAACTCTTCAAAAACTGGACCAGACCCAACTTGGCTTTGTTAAACGGAGATCTTGCCTGGTCACTCTGCTGGACTTCTTCGAGAAAGTCATCAGGGCCACGGATAAGGTTAAAATGGTACACACCACTTATCTAGATCTGGCCAAAGCTTTTGACATAATCACCCACTCAGGGATCATAGATAAACTTACTGAGTTAGGCATGAACCTCTACATCATCAGATGGATAGCCATATGGCTCACTGACAGGACACATGTTGAATGGATAGGTGAATCCATTTCCAATAAGAAATCTGTGGTGTCCCACAGGGCTCAGTGTTGGGACCCCTCATGTTTTATATATACTTCTCTGAAGTGAAGGCCAGTGTTGGGGGCCCCTGGATTACCAGGTTTGCTGATGACTGTAAGCTGGGAGCAAGCAATCACTGAATCTCCAGATGAGTTGACATCCTATAAACAGGCCTAAAAATGACAAACAACTGGTGCCAAAACCATGGTCTGAGATTACATGCTAAAAAATGTGTAATCATACCTTTGGTAAATTAAATATCCATGCAAATTATAATATTGATTGCACACCCCTAAAAGCAGACCCAGTGGTGAGGGATCTAGGAACACAGATAGATAGTAACCTAAACTTTGACCACCAGGTAGCTACAGTAGTGAGGAATTCTGTGTGGCTCAAAATAAAGTAAAGGCATGGCATCAAGATTAAAGGAAGCCATAATGCCATTGTGCTTGGCCCTCATCAGGCCCACAATCAAGTACAATGTTCCATTCTGTGGGTACCTAACCAGGCACTTACACCATCTGGAGTGGCCCCAAAGGTTTCTCATTAAAAAAATAGAATGCATAAAATATGTCTTATGCAGACCAACTAAAGGCTCTATCTCTTTAATTCATTTCATATTGTTTATTGACAGGGGACTTATGCTGACGTACAAGGCATTCTCTGATCCAGTCCTGATGAAAATGTTACATATTCCTAATAAAAATTATTACAAGGGTTATGTGTTTCATGGACCTGTACCTTATTTGTCACTCTAACAGAACTTGCTGGAAAGGCAGATTTGTATCCCAAAGGCTACCTCTTCTATGGAATAAACTTCCCACTTTTGTAAAACAAAACCCATCCCTCACTCTCTTTAAAAATAATTTGGATAAATGGATGGGGAACCAAAAATTCACTCGGGGTACTGTCCATGTCCCTTATGGATACAGGCAGTCTGAAAAATCACTCAGGGCTCCAACACCCAAAGACCCACTACCCTGACACTACCTCATCCCATATCTGGTTAACATTGTTGCCTCACAGCAAGAGGTCCTCTGGTTTGATTCTCAGTTGGATTGTCTTCTGTGTGGAGTCTGCATGCCCTCCCTGCATTTGTGTGGGTCTCATCTGGGTGCTCTGGTTTCCTCCCACATTCAAAAGACATGCATCTGGAACATTTCTCCCTGGGCCTCCGCTGAAAATAGGTGCTGTCCTAGTCAGACTTTCCTGGTTAACAAATGTTAACTAAATAAATATTGTTATATCCTGGTTATTATTGGCTAGGCTTGTAAAGGCTCATGTGCCATCAGCCTAGTAACCACCTATGAACCTTTTGTACCACCTACTAGCAAAATAGCACAAATTAAGGGCCTATAGCAATGGATTTGCACTTTCCTACTATCTCTGCAGCCAGTTTAATGGATTTGGACACAGTGAGGGAATGCAACAATTGTCTCATGCTTACAGATAACCACATAGTTCTAAAGCAAACTGAAACAGTATTTGAGAGATGTAGTTACAGTATGTTACAGAACACAAGGCTGTCACCAAGAAGAGCATACCAAACATGTTGCTAGTAACACACACACACACAAATACACACTACATCCTCTACATATAGTATGGACCAGACACATGGAGCCACACATGCTGAGGTTCTTAAATATAATCTTTCAAACAGTAGTGTAGCTAGGGTGGGGAGAGATGGGCACCTGCCCCAGGCACAGGGTGTCAAGAGGCATGATCAGCTGATCACAATCTGTCTTTAATGTTTTAAAAGCTGGTATTGCATTTGTGGTCAAACCTGAGTGCTGTACCACTCTGTGTGTGGTCTAAACTGTAGCAACTGCTTGTTACATTGCAGCAAGCAGGTTGCTACATTTTAAAAGTAAAGAAAAAATATTTTTTTGTTACTGAAACCTGAGCACTGTAGTGATCTGTGCAGGCAGGGTATAAACTGTAGCAATCAGTTTGCTAAGTTTAAAAAGAAGAATTATTTTTTTCTTTTGTTAACTGAAACATGAGTGCTGTAGTGCTTAGTGCAGCATGGTACAAATGAGCAACTGTTTGCTACACTTGCAGCAAACAGTTTGCTACAGTTTAAAAGAAGAAAGTATTTTCTTGATTTTACTTTAAGATGTTGAAAGAGGGTTGGGGCACAGAAATGGGACCTGAATGGCTGGGGCAGGGGGGCATGTCATATATCTGGCAACCTGGTTGGTTTGCCAGTAGGAGGAATGTCTTTTTTTTTTCATTGGAAGAGCTGGGGAGTGGCATAGAGTTAACTGTAATAAGCTGATAACTTACAAAATAGCAATTGGCATATTACAGTGAAGGGCTTTTTTTTGTGCTCTTCACTTAAAGAGCTGAGGAGGTGGGGCTCTGGTTCATAGCACCAGGCCAGGGCACTGGTTGAACTAATTACATTTCTGCTTCCAAAACCTCAATGGCCACCCAGACATATCACAAAAAAAACAAGTATCCTTAATAACCTATAGAGTACTCTGATAAGACAACACACAGCAAGACATACACATATACATACAGCATCATCACAAGGTATCTCTACCTCTAGGCCATAAGCCACACAACACAATATTTTAATCATATGATATTCAATTGAGACACACACACAGATGTCCCACTCACTAGGATGAGCAAGGAGTGAGTCACTGTCACCTCCCTGTTAGGGGCCAGGATCCAGCCGATCATGCATGCACTCAAGTCAGTGCACCACAAGTATCAGTATGACTTTGTCATAATGCATATGGTTGTAAACTACCTGAGATGTACCTCCCTGGACTATAGAAAAAGAGAAATGATAGAGCTCTTTGATTACGTGTCCCGGCTGGTATGAGCTTAGCACTGAGCAGCATTCTACCTTCTAGGATGATTCCACAGTACACACAGAAGACAACTGACTTTGTGTCATTCCAAGGGGGTACAATATTTGTCTGCCTGGCAGAATATGGTAGATAGACCATGCTGCTTTGCCAATGTTGGTTTGCACCTATCCAATGTAGGTATATGAATACTGGCTAAAACCATAGGCCTTTTTTTATACTTACTGATATAGTTAAACTGACTCAGAAATCTAAGGTTGTTACTGTTCAACACCAGGGTCTAAACAGGAAACTCCACTCCCTGTAAGCTATCCTCATCCTCGTGAATATAGACATATCTGCAATTACCAAGACTTGGTTTAAAGCCAAAGATAGCACCCCAGCAGTGCCTTCCGCACATTTGGATCAGCTGTTGCACAGGTAGGATTTTAAGGTGGAGGAGTCTCGGTTTACATCAAACATGAACACAACTCATGGCTGGTCAAACAGTAAAACACACAAGCTTCTTCATGTCCAGCTTACCATAAGTAAAGTCTCATACCATATCTTTGCAAGCTAAAGGACCCCCCTCCATGACCCTGAATGCACTGGAGGCACTCCCCATTCAACCCAACTCAATATTTATGGGTGACATTAACTACACCAACCTTAACTGGGAATCATACATTACCTCAAACATTCAGGCCCAGTGATTCCTTGACTTTGAGTCCTCATAAACATAGGGGATTGATGCACTCCCTCTAGTGTAAATTGGTCATTGGCCAGGTTGGATCACAAAGCTGTCTTCTTTGAAATAAATATTAAGTGCAGGACCTCAGCTAACCCCAGAACATTTAAAAATATTACAAGGCTAACTACTTCCTACTAAGTGACCGTCTAGCAAAATTCCAAGTCTCCCAAACCCTGAGAACACAGCTACCTATGTGAAATTGTTCATGGAAGTCCTGTACAATCATGTAAATAGCTGCATAGAGACAGCTTTATCTATTTGAAATAAACATAGGAAAACTTCCAAAAACAAGCCACTCTGGTGGAATCACAGTATAAACAGGAAATATAATCACAGTATAAACAGGAAATATAACAAGAGAAAGAAAATCATGTCCAAAAATGGGAAGGACTTTGCTCAGAAAGGAAACTCCCTCATCAATCTGAACAAGTAACTGAAGGAACTAAACAAGTCCACTAGAGCCAAATTTGAGATAAAAATAGCCTCACAAACTAAGGACAACCATAAGGCTATGTTTACTTATGTTCACAACTTTACTGGCAACAACCAGCAATGTACCACACTAATGGTGAAGGGAACCACCTCTATGGAGCCAGAGGATATCACAAATCTACTGGCTGATAAAATTTTCTCCAGTTTTACCCCCCTCTCAACCCCTCATGAAATACCCCACAGCATTTCTCCACTGATAATCCTTAGGGAGCAGGTCCTCACTGTCTTCACCAAGGCTAAGAACACTGCTTCAATGGGCACTGATAATATCACAGGATGCCTCCTGAATAGTATGAAACATGATCTGTCAGGCCCCCTCCTGAATAGTATGAAACATGATCTGTCAGGCCCCCTCCTGAATAGTATGAAACATGATCTGTCATGCCCCCTCCTGAATAGTATGAAACAATGATCTGTTAGGCCCTCTAGATTCTGTTTAATCATAGTGTCCAGACTGGCTTCATTCTAAACAAATGCAAAACTGCAAAGGTTATCCCTCTATCCAAGGGGGCCTTCCACAGACCTGGGGAACTACAGAACCAACCTTATGACTAGTCTGATATGTAAGGCCATGAAATGAATTACCATGCACAATAAAGGAAACATAATGACACTGGACCCTACCCAGTTTGTTTTCTGCCAAAGGCAGGCCATGCCTACATAATCTGATGGACTTCTCTTACAAAAGCAATGGACAAGGGCAAAACAGTATATACTGACTACTTCAACCTGGCAAAGGCATTCAACACAATACCTTGAACTTGCAAAATTAGGCATAAACCCATATGTCACCCAATGGATAGCCAGGTGGCTCACAGATAGGATGCATGCAAGAAGTTAGGATTGGGGAATCCACCTCCACTAAAAGCCCAGTCATTAGAGCAATCTCACAGGGATTGGTGTCAGGACCTCTGCTTTTTGGTATCTACTTCTTTGAAGTCAAAGCATAAGTCAAGAACCTCTGGCTGACAAAGTTTGCAGACTATAAACTGGGTGTGGTCATAAAATCACCTACAGATACCAATACCCTTCAAGATGACATGCCACACAAAAAACAACTGGTGCCAGACCCATGGACTAAAACTCAACACATAATAGTACCTTTTGGAAAGACATCTATCCCTGTAAAATACAACACTGATAATACACTCCTAAAACTAGAATTGTGGTCAGGGGTATGAGAATGCATGTTGACAGTAACCTGACCTTTCACCACCATGTGTCTGTTGTAGTGAGAAAATCATTTTGTATTGCACAACTTACAAGTAAGAGCATGGTATTCAGGTCCAAGGAGGTTGCTGCTTTCCTGTACTTGGCCCTCATCAGATCAATCATCAAGTACAATGCACCTTCAGCATGTATCTGACCAAGTACTTGCAACAGCTTGACATACCACAGAGGTTACTCACAAAAAGAATACAGGGAGTAAACAAGTCCTAAGTGGATCATCTCAAAGCACTATCCCTGTACTCAAGTCTTCTATAGACTTTTGCACATTGATTGATGCCTGGACTACAAGGCATCATCTGATCCCACACTGATGGATTTGTGGCACATCAATAAAATAAATAACATCAGAAATACCCATTCTAAGGACCTGAACCTCATCTGCTACATAAACAGGACATATTGGAGGGACAGGAATGTGTCTCAAAGATTACCCCTTCTGTGGAACAAGCATCCCATCCATGTGAAGCAAAGATTATTCCTGACCCTATTCAAATGTAACTTGGATCACTGGATGGGAAATCACAAATTTACTCCTGGTTTGGTACCTATATCCCTAATGGACAACAGCAGCCTATGAATGCTTGATGTATACAAACCTATATCATAACCATAAAATTACTTGGGGTATTGACATATCAACAATATTTTGGTAAATTTGGGGTAAGCCTGGCTAGTCTTAAAATGGCTCTTAGGCCAATAGCCTAGTAACTACCTATGAACTTATGGATTCAGAAGGTGAAGACATACCTTCCATACAGAAATCTTCTTTTGAAGAAATTCTGCAGATTGGATAAAAGTATGCAAGACAAAAAAATTATATAATGCCTTCTGACCACATATAATGCAGTAGTAAAAGAAACATCTCTAAATGAATGGAAGTTTCAAAACAGCTAAACAACTGAATAGGACACATGCTAGTGCTGATCACATGAAGTCTTGTACATCTGAACATCTGATTGACATTAGTGTGAGAAAAGAGATGGCCTGCACAGAGAAACAGGAAAGTTACTGCATACATAGTTATGAGTAACACCTGAATCTTATAGTGACCCTATGAAGATCAAGGAAGAGAACTTTTGCAGCATTTGACAAACACCAGGCAGGATTTTTGCCAAGTTAAAAATTTAACAGTTCACAGATAGCAACATTTGATGCATCTCCGATGGTTTTTAATGCTAGGAGCATTAATAATATATATTTTTTATTGGAAATTTGCTATGTTCTCAAAAGTTTGATGTTGTTATTGTTTGTGAAGCATGGTTAAATAACAATGACTGGAAGTGGTTCTGTCAGGTTATAAATGGTTTTACTGTAACAGACATTCTAACAAAAATCAGGTGGAGGTATTATGTTCATCATCATCTTCTTCTTTCAGCTGTTCCCATTAGGGGTCGCCACAGCGGATCATCTGTTTCCATTTTTTCCTGTCCTCTGCATCTTGCTCTGTCACACCAACCACCTGCATGTCCTCTCTTACCACATCGATAAACCTTATCTTAGGCCTTCCTCTTTTCCTGTTACCTGGTAGCTTCATCCTTAGCATTTTTTTCCCAATATACTCCGCATCCCTCCTCAGCACATGTCCAAACCAATGTAATCTTGCCTCTCTGGCTTTGTCTCCAAACCTTCCAACCTGGGCTGACCCTCTAATATACTTATTCCTAATCCTGTCCACCCTAGTCACACCCAATGCAAATCTTAACATCTTTAACTCTGCCACATCCAGTGCTAACTCCTGCCTTTTTGTCAATGCCACTGTCTCCAACCCATATAACATAGCTGGTCTCACTACCCTCTTGTAGACCTTCCCTTTCACTCTTACTGGTACTCAACTGTCACAAATCACTCCTGACACTCTTCTCCACCCACTCCATCCTGCCTTTACTCTCTTCTTCACCTCTCTTCCACACTCACCATTACTCTAAACTATTGATCCCAAGAATTTAAACTCATCCACCTTCGCAACCTCTACTCCTTGCATCCTCACCATTCCTCTATCCTCCCTCTCATTCACACACATATATTCTGTCTTAGTCCTGCTGACCTTCATTCCTCTTCTCTCTAGAGCATATCTCCATCTCTCCAGGGTCTCCTCCACCTGTTCCCTACTCTCACTACAGATCACATTGTCATCTGTAAACATCATAGTCCACAGGGACTCCTGTCTGATCTTGTCTGCCAACCTGTCCATCACCATTGCAAATAAGAAAGGGCTCAGAGCTGATCCTTGATGTAATCCCACCTCCACCTTAAACGCATCCGTCACTCCCACCGCAGACCTCACTGCTGTCACACTACCCTCGTACATATCCTGTACCACTCTTACAAACTTCTCTGATACTCCTGACTTCCTCATACAATACCACAACTCCTCTCTGGGCATCCTGTCATATGCTTTCTCCAAGTCTACAAAAATACAGTGCAACTCCTTCCAACCTTCTCTGTATTTCTCCAACACTCTCAGAGCAAACATTGCATCTGTAGTGCTCTTTCCCGGCATGAAACCATACTGCTGATCACTAATCATCATGTCCCTTCTTAACCTAGCTTCCACTACTCTTTCCCATAACTTCATGCTGTGACTGATCAGTTTAATCCTTCTGTAGTTACTACAGCTCTGCACATTACCCTTGTTCTTAAAAATCGGAACCAAAACACTTTTTCTCCATTCCTCAAGCATCCTCTCACTTTCCAAAATTTCATTAAACAATCTGGTTAAAAACTCCCACAGCCATTTCACCTAAACACCTCCATGCTTCCACAGGTATGTCATCTGGACCAACAGCCTTTCCATTCTCCATCCTCTTCATAGCTATCCTTACTTCCTCCTTGCTAATCCTTTGCACTTCATGACATGATAGGGATTAGAAATAGTTTTGAGACCTGTGAGTGTTACATGTTCAATGATAACACCAATACTATAGACTGTGTAACTGACAATAAAGGCAACCCTGGAACATATAACAATTGTTGGAGTGTATAGACCACCGAAGTCAAGTGCAGATGACCTAGAGGAATTCATACATTCCTTGCATGAAACACAAGAAGGAAAAATAATATTATCTGGGGACTTAAATTTACCAGATACAGACTGAAATAATATTGATTCAACAACATTAGTAAGGAAATTCTTCACAATGTATATTCAGGAACAATTGCTTCAGACTGTAAAAAAATGTACCGTGGGAAGGAACATAATAGACATTGTGTTTCTAAAGAAATTACTTTTGCTTCAAGTCAAGTTTTACCACCAACGATGTGCAGTGATCATGGGGTTATAAAGGTTAATTTGTTGCTAGATAATTCTGCCAAACTGAAATCTAAAGCAATACGCAGAAGATTAATTACAGATTATATGGAAGCAAAACAGTCACTGTGTAAAACTAACTGGAGTGAGGTGTTCAGTGGAAATACTGCAAATTGGAATGTGGAAAGTTTTGAAAGAGATATTGTTTGAGTGCAAAAAATAAAAAAAAAATGTATAACATCAGGATCTAGGCATACAGCGTCAGCGGGATATATTTTCACAAGAACGAGATATCTGATTAAGGTGAGAAACAAAAATAAAAGAAATGGAAGAGAGGTCAAACTACAACTTTGAAAACTGAAATAAAGCTGGACATACAGATTAAGCACAGTGTGAGACAAGCTCAAGAGTAATTTGAAGAAAATTTATATAAAGATATTGAGCATAACAGGAAACATTTTTATAGATGTAGAAGGAGTAAAGACATACAAATTGATAAACTGTGTGCAGATGCTAAAATTTATTCTTAGACATAACAGATTATAGATATATTTACAAAATCTTATACAAAACAGTTTCGCTCGACAAAAGGGGTGAGACGTTGTCCTAATGACATCCAGGTAACCTCAGATACTGGAATCAAATTAAATTATATTGAAAACGAACTGCACAAACTAGATCTAAACAAAGCACTGGGAGAAGACAGAATAGTAATAATTACCTGAGAACACTTCAGCAACAACTTACGGTACCATTATATCTATTATTCACTAGGTCATATAAATATGGGGCGATTCCTCAAGATTTGAGACACATGCTTATTAAACCTGTCTTTAAGGGAAAGGGGAGTAGCTCAAACCCAAAGTCATGTAAAGTCTACTTTCATGTTGTGGAAAAATAATGGAGAAGTTAATATTGGATAAGTTATTGTCAGAACTGGATTCAGCCAGCGTACCTCGTGTAAACCCATAGGAACACAGGAAGAGTATGTGGACTCTGTGCAGAAGGTACCTCAGTTAGGAATTGAACTATGAGGTGCCACTGAACCACCCATCAGTTAGAATAGCACCTGGAATAATACTGTTATCCAGTTATTAAGAGTATTATCTGTGCTGACTGCCACTCACAGTTCCATCTCAGGGTAATGTGGCACATTCAGGTCACAAAATAAGATGATATTACTTGTAGTCAGACATGGAAGAAATCATCTTAAGGTCTTCCACATTGCTTGTTTCAGATATATAGAAGACAATCATGGTAAATGAGGTGTTGTTATAGACTGCACCCATGCACATTTAAATGTATGTCACCTTCATATTTCAAGAGTGTTATGTAGACTAAAGATAGCAACCTGTGCACAATAAATGAAACCCCTGTGTTGTGAGGTATGAGCTCAAAAGCCAAGTGTCTTACAATTTTGGGCAAGCAATAATATCTTTAACACACACACACACACACCCAAGTGTCTTACTGTACTTACAAACATAGGCATCTGTATTTCTTGCAGTTTGAATTTTACATTTCAGTACTTTATGTACGACAGTAGTGGTTAATGTGCAGGGTTATTACGTTTTATAAATGTGCAGGAAAAGTCATTTGGGGACCTGTCTGTCAAACTCTTATGTGCTACTCAGCAATTCTGTTTAACTGTTATCTTGCAGTTGTCTTTAAAAATTGCATTAGGGGTATGAGCCTCACATATTCAGTGTCACAGTCAGGTGATGGTAAACCATGGATACAATGTTGAAAATTTGGACTCGGTGTTAAGCAAAAAAACATACATTCTCCATTTTAAGTAACTGATTCTTTTTTAGACATATAACTTTTTAACTGTGTGGAATTTTAGTATGAAATTTTCACAGTAGTCATTTTAGGGAACCATTTGTAAAACTATTGTGAGGGGCAGGAGGCTGGCATAATGGTTAAGTTGTTTACCTTGCAGATGCAAGGTTTGATTCTCACATGGGGTAATTGGCTAGGCTTAAAACAGCCTATGAGGGCAGTTATCCTTTTACTAACCTATGAACCAAAATTCCATTTGCAAAATTCATCTTGCAATTTTCACAAATCACATTCTGGAGTTGAGTTGTACAAACAGTATCATAGTTCAGATGGTGCTTCATAGACAGTATGCTGAAATCTGAGTATAAACTGTTTATTTTTTTCAACAAATCCAAAGACATTTGTTGCAATAAATGGTAAACAAAGAAGCAAAACATTGCCCAGTTTAACTAACTGACTGCCATACAGTATTACAACTTTTTAACTTTTTGGAATTTTGGCATGAAATTTTTAGGTAGTCATTTTAGGGATCATTTTGCCTAACTGATGTGCGTTGTTGCAAAATTTCATTGCAAATGTTTTGCAGTTATTTTTATAATCATAATATGGGTAGTGGTAATGCTTCTCAGTATGCTGAAAATATGAGCACAAAATGTTAAGTTTTGGTACATATGACTTTCCTAGTAGCACCCTCATATTCAGTTTCCCTAGCAAAGGTTTTTACTTCTGGTCTCTTGCTCGGAGGTATTTTCTGCCATTTTAGTTAAAAGTGATGTGGAAGTTGAACTGCAGATATTTCTTCAATTGCAAGTCAGTAAATTAGTGGTGAAAGAAAAAAAATGGCTGACAGTGAAAATTTGAAGTTAGTGAGGATGAAATGATCTGTAACTGAATGTGCAGTGTAGTGGGCTGAACTAATTCTCTCCTATGTGATACAACACATTTGATGTGCGGGTAACGAGCCATCTGATGTATCTTGTTCTTTATTGTTTGATTTGTGCTTTTATTTCATTTTATTTCTGCTATACCCATAGACAGTATTCTGAGAACTAGAGCAATTTCAGTATTGTGTACCAGAAACTGCAAATATTCAGTATCGCTGTCCACACTGTTTGTACAACAATGTCAATAACCAATGTCATTTATTCCTATATGAAGACTAATTTTGTCAGCTTCACACCTTTCATGGGACTATTTGCCATGAAAGCATACCAACAAATAAGGTTAACAACAAAAATGGAATAAAGAGGGATGGAAAGCAGGCACCAATATATGCATTTGTTACACTGAAGGTAAAAATCAGACACCACTTTAGTATGTGTGACCTTAAACAGATACTGCTCAAAAAACATTGTCATTTATCACCGTAGGTTCTGTTATGACTTTACTGTGAATAAGCCAAAAACTTAGTGTGTGAAGTTTAAATCTACTTTTGTTTTTAGTAACAATGTAAGCCACATTAGTCACAAATGATTTGTTCTAGGGACTAATCTGGGACCAACAAGATTTCAATTTATTTGACTGATTTTTACTCTTAATCTGTTTATACTGGTGAGTGAACTAGTTCTTCTCAGACCTTTAAATGCAAGATGAAGATGCAATATTCAAGCCTAAACCATTGTGTCAACATCATGTAATTTGCTCACAGCTTGTTTCCTTAGCCACAAGGCTGTACTTAAACTGTCTTAAACTGCACTAAATAGAAATTTTCTTAGCAACTACATGTTTTGCAGTTTCATTCAGATATTTTTTTTTCTTACAACACCATAGGAAAACTAAGTGTTGTACTCTGCTCCTGTTTTAAGTTATCAACTTATGAAATGTTGCTACAGCAATGCAATTCTAAAAAAAAAGTGTAATAATGCATTACAATTGTTTAGTTTTTTTTTACTTGTTTTTATGTAGAATGTTTACAGTGGATTATTTCAAATAAATGCAAACATAAAAATATAAATTTATAGAGTAGTCCTCAATAAATAAATGTACAAAGAATATAATAAACCATAAAATAAAAAAAAAAATATGCCACCTTGGAATGCATAAATTGGGTGCAGCAATAATACAAAATCATGCATTTTATTTTTATTTATGGACTTGTAAAACACTGTTTATAAAATTAACATAATTCTTTAACACAAACATAAGAATGGAGTAATGTAAACCTTCAGACTTTCTGTTTTAATATAAACATTGACAACACTGCTCCATTTCATTACTGTTCCAAATTCAAATGACACCATACTTTTATCTCCACTTAAATCACAAAAAATATTCAAAATCTCCAAATAATCAGTCACACAGTACACTATCTAGAACTACTCAGAATACAACTACCACATTCTGTAGTTGATGCTGGTTGTTTCACCACGTGCCTTTTGTTTCTTTTAATTTTCCCATAAGCACAGCAATGAAAAGAAATCCTGTACAGTCACTGTTCTCAAAGTAGAATGTTTCCCAAGGAGATGGAGTACAGTTAAAACACCCAAATTTCTAAGGTGGACTTGACAAGAGTTAGATGATTCCAGCTACAGGCACAAAACTGTTATTTCCCTTGTAGTTTGCTGGGATGTATTTATGATTAAAAAGTATAGTTGTGTGAGATACTCACCATAACAGTAGGTCTTCAAGGACAGGTCTTTGAAACAGTAAATCAAAAGAATTGGGTTCTGTAATCAGCTGAGCTACATTGGTCCAAATATTTCTTCCATACTATTTTTTTTTTCATAGAAGAGGAGGATAAGGGTCCCATACATACGGCACTGGCCTACAACCTTCTTAGTTCTTCAAGGCTAGATCTCCCACAGGAAGATGTGTATTTATGGTATACACATCTATAGTATGCCTTATGTGCAGTACTATATACTTTAATTTAAGCAAAGTAACACAGACTGTACAAGAACCAGTCAAAACTATATATGAGTTACTATACAGAAACTGGAGAAGAAGGGCGAATAGCTTTACTTCTCCAGTGATCAGTCCCCTAAAAATCTCAGATTACGGTAAAGTAAAGCTTTCTAAAATGTCACTATCTTTTTTTGGTATGGGAAAACTGGCAGTGATATGCTAAATCTATCACATGCCCCTAGGTTTTGTATAGGATCACCCTGGTATAAATAACTAAACCAATTTGATGGTATGGGAACCCCTGTTCTGCATTTTTAATAACTGCTTCATCAAAACTACAGCATCCTAATCCTGATATGAAGAGGTGAGAGGGACAGAATGTAGAATATTATGGAATTCTATCAAACAGCCTTGCAAAATAGTCTGCAAAATCCCACTTGTCTGCACTAATTATTTCTGGTACTACAGACTGCCTCTTAATGATAATGGGAAAGAGGTGAGGGAAAGATCCAGGCAGAAGTCACTGAGCTCTCTCTTGCTAAAACTGTCTGTTTCATCTGGAGCTAGTGGTGAATAATGATTGCTTCCAGAAGTGGAGGAGGATAGTGATTGCTTGCCTCCAAGTTACATTTGAGAAGTGATCTGTACAAATGATATTTTGCTGGTCGGCAAATTACTTGAGAAATGGAGGGGCTGGACATGACATAAATGCTTAATGGTTAAACCTTGTTTTTCCATCCCTTCCTAGGTTTCATAATATCATCGGTATATTTC
This sequence comes from Protopterus annectens, assembly GCF_019279795.1. Lineage (NCBI taxonomy): Eukaryota > Metazoa > Chordata > Ceratodontiformes > Protopteridae > Protopterus > Protopterus annectens. Next base: position 1,391,064,889 of record NC_056729.1, read on the forward strand.
CCAAACAGCATATTTGTAGAAACTCAGGCATCTAATAACTAGGCCTTAATGGCTAGGGATGTTTCCATTCCTAACCATGCATGCCTTTTTAACAAAAACTTCTGGGATAGATGCTCTAGAGAATGAACTGCATTGTAAGCACATTAAAGAGCACATAATTCAATCTTATTTGACGTGGAGGTCAGCCTGTCTAGTTAATCTCTACTATCACTGGGTAGGCTTTGTATTTATTTGTGATTTCATATGGAATGCAATATTTAACCATATGTGCTGTTATTCTACTGTCTTACAGCAAGAGTAGTAGAACTGTACACCTTATCACCATATCTATCAACTAATCTTGATTCTCTGCAAAAGGCAAGTAAGCAAGAAGAACTTTCTTTTATTGTTATAAGGATGAAGACAGGCAGATTGTTGCTGGAGCTGTCTTTTGTTTATCAGACAGACCGAGTATGTCAGCAGATGCCCAAAACATTCTGCCAAAGTTTTTTGTGAGAGGGGCTTGAGTGTTTAGATGCTCATAATTTACTTGCATAGCATATTTAAATGTCTCTGGAGGGGGAGACTACTTTCTTTGTTTGAGACATAATATCCCCAAATATCTTCTTTTGTCAAAGAAGGGTACCTAGAAGCCCAACCATAATAATTTCCAACATAACTGTTTTTGCAAAAGTAATGCCCACTGGGGACAGCCTGAAGACTGGGAGGATGTGTCTTTCTGAACACAACTTGATTCCAGAGGCGAGCCTATCTGTAACATATACACATCTTCCTCCTCTTTGGAAGATGTATATAAACATGACCTCCTTCGTTTTCCCCATGGATACCTTTGCAGATGCAGGCAGACACTCCCACATGTCAGATTTTGACAAAGACTAATGGTGGTCTGGTTTTGGGAGTGACATCAGTTGCTATTACGATAAAGCAGCTTTCTTAGCAACTTTGAAATATTAAATTACAGACAGTTTGTAATCAATAGCTGGTTTGATAAAAACTGTGAGCCAGGAAGAACATGTGTTATTAGGCCAATGAACCTTAACTTAAAACAGCTGAGGTATGCATTTTTTTGACGTTTATACAAGAATATATTCTGAATCCTGCAGATGAAACACATGCACCTGCAAAATAAGTTTAGCTGGTTAAGAATTTGGAGCCAGTGATGGTGGTGCCTTTATTCTTTATTTTAAATGAAAGATATGCCAGTGCTGGTAATTCATATTTGGGAGCTTTTTTCACTAGCTTTGATGACCTAAGAAATGGAAAAGTCAAAAGCGGGGTGGTCCTTCTCAGGGTAATCTGATGATGCCTTAAAATGTTTATGTTTATCTGAAGCAGCCTCACCTACTTCTTTTTCCAGCTCTTTTCCTCCCTTTTTTCTTCATCCTCAATTTAGACAATTTCTGTCTGAAGGGGTCTTTCTTTATGACTATCTCAGGTGCCTTTAACAATTTTTTGTTGAGAATAGGCTGATAAAGCTTTTAGTATTTAGAGTGTATTCATCTTGTTCAATTTCTTACACAATATACAGCTTTCATTGACATAGACAGATCCTTAGCAGAGTAAACAGTGTATCGAAAATCTTTAGGAAGTATCTGTCTATGACACTTATTAACTGAGTCTGAAGGTAAAGACAAGCCTTTAAGGCAGGAGACTCTGAAGACTTATGAGTTCTTCAGTTTTCATGAAGCATTAGCCAGGCCCATGCAGCTACATGACAAAGCTGCAGTCTAGAATAGCTGTCAAAAATGCAGCAAGTGACCAAGGATGTAGCTAGGCATACTCTTTGTACTCTACAGTACACTTTTTTTCTGAGCATCAGAAACAGCGAGGCTTTATCAGACCATATTATATTTATAACTGTATGAGTTAATGCCTGTAACAGCATGCTTACAGCACATATTGCAAATTAAAAACAATATCTCTAATAGTTTTTGACTCAGCATCTGAAAATGTTACACACACTAATTGCTGGGAGGCAGCTTGAGAAATGTGCCCAATTTTTAAATGACAGGTAAGATGGGGGAGGCAGCAATAAGAGTTTGTGAGTATAAAATGGAATTCACTGATTATACCCCTGCAAGCGAGCAATGGTTTCTCAAATGGTGAGAAGAATAAACTAGACTCTGTGCCAGTACTCTATAAATGGGAGTCTTGCAACATCTACGCATCAGTACCTTTGCTGTCATAAGATCAGTAATAGCCTTCAAGGAATAAAATTGTGTTACAAGAAATAGCTGGAGCAGTACAGCTGAGCTGATGAGTACACCCAAATGTTCTGATTTACTGTTACTGTGATCCTCCATGAAGTAAGCCCTATTTTACTTGCTTAGTTTAATGTAAACAAAGGTAAGATCAGCAGGCTCCGAAATCTCCGTGGTAAGAAAATGAGAAAGAAATCAGCTCCACTAGGAAGAATTCGGATTATTGTCTGACCATCACCAAATTAGCACAGCTCAGAAATGGAGGGCTACTGCTACTTTTGTCCAGTAAATAAATGCCCTGTGTTCTCCAGCATACCTGGGGCACAACACTCCAGATTTCATACACTTAAGGTTAAGTCGTGAGATCAAGTCTCAGCTATATGCATTAAACATCTGTTCATCAAGCTATACAAAGACATTTCGGACAAACACACAAGCAGAAAAAAAACTACATTAAGGAATTCTGCTCTGTTTAAAGATTCTAAGACAAAATGAACAAAAAACATCAAATAGTCAGGAGGTATGTGCACTCCACAGGCTGAGACACAATTTAAGTAAGCAATGATAACCTGATGGGGTGGGTGGTATTTAGGAATGGCAGGCAGTCCCAGGATGAATAACAACTCCCATATTAGGTAGAACGTCTTCAATCCCTGGAATATTTGATTTTCATCAATACTGCTGCATGCCTTAAGAGCAATACCAGGCTTAGAAAATAAGAACTGTCAGAGAAGATATTTGGATTCCGAATTGCTAATGAAATATTTTTCCATAAAGCTGGCATTAAAAATTTCCTCCACAAGGTGAGGAAATTATATAGTGATGACAAATGCATACAATTGCTGAAATATTAATCTGGTAGTGCAGAGGAATATGGAAATTGCAAATATCTGCATATAGGGTCACAGATTAAATGCAAAAAGAACCACATAAAAATAAATGGACATGTCTGTAGCACAAATACCAGCTTTTATTTACAGTATTTTAGCTGGACAGATGCCACTAAATAAAAAGCACTTTTTTTTTCTACACAAGAGAATTTATGTTCCTGAAACTATAGTGTAGTATGAGTATCTATGCAAAAGAGAATTATTCTCATCTTGTAAGCTAATTTTTGTAAAAGAAAGTGCTACATGTTTCAGTTAATATTTACATCACTGTTTTGGTTACATGAGTCAGTAATCTACATATAGAAATCATGTGGGTTATTACAAATAGGGCAGATGATGGTCATTTATTAACTGAAACGAGAAAAAATGCATTCTTACCAGAGGAATTCTTGTCATTTGTCTTTTTACTAAGTTTAATATAAGCAAGTAATCAGCCGCACATTAAGAATGCCCATTCAGATGGAGTTCATTGCTTAATTATTAATCATATGTGAGTTTTAAGGCCTTTGGATTTCATGGAAGACATGGGGGCATGCAGCAATTGCTGTTGGCAGATGCCAGAAAAAGACACCCTCTTGTTTTCATAAAACCAAAAATAAAACACAGAAGGAAACAAGCAGCTGCTAATGTAGTGGCTATTGATGCAGCCAAGAGTCATGTCTATTAGAACGTAAATACCGTTCCTTGACAAGTACTAGAGGATGTAGCAGTATCCTAATAAAATGCTGCTCCTCTTGTTTCACTAATCCCTCTTAGAATTTTAAGGGAAAGATAAATTTTAAAGAGAAACAAGTTTACCATATGCAGTTCATTTACTGTATGCAGTTCATTACATATTAGCATTCATTATTAGTAGTTATTTAGTAATTAAATAAAAATTGCATAGTTAGATTAGAACATTTATTAGATGGGATGGAAATGAGAGAGATAGAGATAAAAGAAAATATGAAAAAAAAAAGCTGTGGGTACTGCAGGAGGACAAAGCCAAATTTTTAGGGTAAGTTTGTTTTTTGTTTGAATTGGTGGGACATACTTGATGCCACACAGGAAATATGGGAACCTCCTTAGTTTGAGAACAGAGCTCTGTATACATAGAATAAATCAGACAAACTTTGGTTATATCTTCCCTTCATTTGTTTGGATAATTATTGGAAACAATTTCCTTATAGAACCTAATCATGTAACTGGTAGCTACAAATGTTTGTAGAGTGTTTTGTTTCAAAAATATAAATGAAAAGACTTAAATGAAAACAATGGGCACGCTTGCTAACATTACCATGCCAAAATGAATAAGACATAATATCTTAAATTCAAAGCAATTTCTAGAGAATTACTTCTGTAGAAACATGTTTCAGTCAAGAGACTTTTGTTTTCTTAGTAATCCAAAGTTTGATGGTTTACTCTTAAACAGTGTTTTTCAATAAAGAATCACTTCTGTAGAATATTCTATTTCAATGTGTTTAACATAAATACATTTTGGTGTCATCACGTCAGGATTTCTGTACAAAAACTTCATGTTTCACCAGATACCACTGGATCTGCCACCAGGGGGAGCAAGAATCCTAGCAGATGATCTCATTGGAACGTGGTCATCAACTTGTGCACCTATGGGGGAAAAAAAACAGTACTATATAAAAAAACAGAAATGCTGGTAAGATCTCAAATCATTTTTAGAGTCTAGCCAGTATTTATTTTCTTATATTTATTAATACTTTATACAATATTGCATGATATATTACATCACGAAAATATAAATTCAAATAAATAAACTGAGACAATGTCAGCAGAGAATATTATAAGTTAGGTACTCACCATAACTAGGCATCTGTGTTGTCCATTTTCATTTTTCCTCACTAATGGGTACGGATTGGATCCTCAGATCTGACTCAGCTGCATATCCTAGATTTCAGATCCATCTCTCGAGCTCCTCCGTCTACCCACAATGCTCTACTCCATCCCCATTGCATCAGATCAAGTTTGCTGCCTCATCTCCCAGTTTTTCAATAGAAAAATAGAATAAACAGAAATAAAAGACATAGCTCAAACCTGGAGCAGTAGGTTCAAAATACAGTCCAAAAAGGATGGGGGTACAGATGGGAGGGAAGGTGAGGAAAATAAAATGGACAACACAGATGGCTAGTTATGGTGAGTACATAACTTATAAATCTGATATTGTCCTTTTCATTCTTTCTCACTAATGGGACAGAGTCCTCAGCTACGTAAACCTTCGGTGGCCCTCCTGGAAGGATATTCCAGTGCACTGTTGAAACCAAAGACGCTCTTTTTCTGAATATGATGCTCAATTTGTAGTGCGGAAAAAAAATGACCAGTTAACACTTGAAAAATGGAAGTTTAATAAAAATCCACATTAAAACACACACATGGTTAAGTGCTTTCATCAATAAGACATCGTCCATTTTTCGAGTGCTAACTGACCGTTTTGTTATTTTGATATTTTTTATGTTCCAGTGCTAGTTTGGAGCTTGTTGTTTTTATTATTATACTGTGAAATAAAGGTGTGGGCTGAGGACCAACTGGCTGCTGCACAAATGTCGTCAATAGAGGTCTTTGACCAAAAAGCTGATGAAGTAGCCAAGGACTGAGTTGAATGTGCTCGGGGAGGTCAGTAGCCAAGGACTGAGTTGAATGTGCTCGGGGAGGTCTCGGTAATACTAAGTCTTTCTGAGAATAAATTAGTGAAATGCAGTCTGTAATCCATTTGTCCAAGGTAATCTTAGAAACTGCTTGACCCGGCAATTTGATGAAAAGGATATGAAAAGCTGATCTAACTTTCTAAATTGCTTTGTCCTGTTAAGATAAAAATGTAGTTACCTATGTACATCAAGGAGATGTAACATATACTCTCCTTTATTGGAAAATTTTGGAAAAAAGACTGGTACATTAATGGACTGGTTGATATTAGTTTCAGAAGCCACCTTAGGCACAAGAGAAGTGTTAGTTCGTACAGACCTTATCTTTATGAAAAATGATGTAAGGGAGTTTCGCTGGAGTTCAGAAATTCTTTTTGCTGAAGTTATTGCGACCAGAAAGACTGTTTTCCATGACAAAAATTTTGGATTACATTTGTCTGACTGTTCAAAGGGTTTCTGAGTTAAACCTTGAAGAACTACTGTAAGGTCCCAAGGTGGTAAGAGATCCTTTATCGGAGGTCTGAGGAAAAAAAACGCCCTCCATAAAAGCTTTACATAATCTAGAGGAAGCCAGGGAGAAAGATTTATTTCCTAAATGGAAATTAGAAATTGCTGTCAACTGAAGTTTAATTGTTGAAAAGCTGGCCCCCTTGATTAAAACGGCTTGTGAGAAAAAGGAGAACTGCAAAAGTTGCAGCCAAGAAAGGGTTGATATTTTGCTTAGAAGCCCACATAGAAAACCTTTTCCATTTGCTCTTATACACTTTCTTGGTGGAAGTTTTTTGTGATGCTACAATAATGTCATGAACTGATTAAGAGAGCCTGGACTGCAGTATTACTGAAAGAGGAGAAACTATGTGGTTAATCTGAGGGCTAGAAGGTTGGGATGTTGAATGCTTGATGGGTGAGGTAGGAGATCCTGATGAGGCTCCAGTATCCATGGAGGATAACGAAGTTGAGACCATAGGAAGGGTAACCAAATTTGCCAAGTCCAGAAAGGGGCAATGAGGATTACAGAGCTCTTCAACCTGCTTGCTTTCTGTAAGAATTTTGAATTAGGGGAAGAGGAGGGTAAGCATAAAGGAGAGCAGAGGGCCAAATGTGAAGCAGAGCATCTCTCTGTGACTTCCCCTGAGGGGGAAATCAGAGCAAAGTAATTGCTGCATTTATTGTTGAGGGGGGAGGCAAACAGGTTGCAGCAAGGTTGGCTCCAATGCCTGAAGATCATGTTCACTACTGACTGGTTAAGAGACCACTCGTGATGCATCAGAATAGATCTGCTCAATTTGTCTGCCATCCCACTGGTTTTCTACGGAATGCGTATTGCAATTTGAAAGCGGTCTAAAGAGATCGCCCATTACTATACTCTCATGGGCTCTCTGCACAGGGGATAAGATAGGGTTCCTCCTTGCTTGTTGATGTACCAGACTACCAACATATTGCCCATCTGAATTGCAATAGTCCCCAGAGGGGACTATTGCCTGAAACTTTAAAAGGACTGCTCTCATTTGTAGAACATATGCAATTCGGTCTCTTGAGGGGACCACATGTCTTGGACTGTCCTTCTCAAGAAATGCCCCTGCCCCTAGTTGGGTCCATGGTCACTGTTACAGAAGAACAAAGAAATCGTCAGACTGAATCCACCAACAAATGTGGCATACGCAAATCGGGATGAGTTTTATCTGAAAACACAGGGGCTGACACAGAATGGACCACTGTACAGCTAAGGTCCACTGGAGAATTCGCATAAAGAAGTGAGCTAAGGGAAGCAGTACTATGGCAGCTGACATCGATCCCACTGCTTGAAGCACTAACCTCACTGGAGAAGGATGAGAGAGAATATCCTGCATTTGATGTCTTAAAGCAATGTGGTGGAGAGGTAAAGAAGCCACCTGAGTCATAATATTCAATAGCATTCCAATGAATTTCAGGCTGAACTGGAACAAGCTGTGATTTGGCAAGATTGACTTAAATGCCCAAGGTTTTGCAAATATGGAGCAAATACTCCCTGGCTTGTTGAAGTTGATGCTTGGACAGAGTGGCAAGAAGCCAATTGTCTAAATATGGAAACACCTAGAATCCTTGGAGCCTCAAGTGAGCTGCTACTACTGCCATACATTTGGTAAACACCTGGGGGCTGTGGTGAGTCCAAAGAGATCTGAATTGGTAATGATTGGCTCCCAGCCAAAAGCAAAGATACCTCCTGGATTGTCTGTCTATTTTTATATAATAGCACATGTCCTGAAGATCTATGGAGCACATCCAGTCGTCCTTGTGCAGAAGGGGCAGAATGGACTGAACTGTGAATATTAGGAACTTCACCTTCTTCCCAAACTGGTTCAAAATGCTTAGATCCAAAATTGGCACTAAAAAGGAGAGTGAGTAAGTTCCAAATCTTATCTGGCAGGGTGGGACCATCTAGATGACTCTTTTTTTCTAGAAGCTTTTGTATTTCCTGCTCTGCTTCCCTCCTCTGACTGGGTGGAACATTGGGAAGTTTCTTCCTCCAACACATAAGGGAAAAGGGTATGTAATAACCTCTGGACATTATTTTTAGCACCCAGGAATCTTTTGGGATATCTGTCCAGGCATCTAGGTGCAAAGAGAAATGACCCCTGACTGCCTCCAGAGATGAACACTCAGGCAGCACTTCAGGAGCACTGATAGGCCCATCTAAAAAGGAATCCCTAAATCTGTAGTTCTGTGGGCCTTCTCTGCCTCTAGGGTAATGTTTGCCATTAAAATTTTCTCCTCTGCCTCTGGAGGAATTGTCCCCTAATGAATCCTGGAAAGGCCCCTGAGATATTAGGAACCATATATTCTTACCACCTCTCTGGTTTCAGGAGAAGGTCCATTGATGGGTAGAAAACTTTATTCCTATGGCAGACAGGGTCTTTCTAACCTTTTCACTGTGGGTAAGCATATCTTTAACTGATGGCCCAAACAAAGAAGTGCCATCAAAACGGGCATTAATAAAGGACATCTTAAAAGGCTCTGCAAAGTCCCATAGCCGCATCGAGGACTCTTTTGATCCAGTGAAGGTGGTCTGAAGGAGGAACTAAAAATGTGTCTGGGCACTTGGGTAAGGGCTTAACAGTGTCCCGCTTCTTCAATGCCCAGTGGGAAGCCAGATTAATAAGTTCATCTGCCTGGGGCGGGGGTCACTCAAGATGTAGATGGTCCAGCACCAAAAGCCTCCAGGAACGCTGATTCCTCAGAATAAGTGTGGGACAACCAGACACCTTTCTGCTTGCAAATTTCTAGAATATCTCCAAAGAAGATGTCATCAGGTGGTGATCTGGGGAATCCTTCTCCCTCATCAAAATCAGTGTCTTCCATGAGAGACTCCATGGGGGAGTCTTTTCTCCTCTTACACTTCCTCTTCCAAGGAACCTCCTCTGTGGGATGTTGTGGGAGGTATTGGAAGACAGGGGGAGTTCCTCTTGTGGAACTGCCTGGAGACTAACTGGATCTGGCTATCCCTGTGGAGCAGATCTGATAGACTCAGAGCTTGGAGACAATGAGGGGAAGGGGATAGGATCCAAGACATGAGAAAACGGTTCTCTATGACTAGAGAAACCCCTTTCTACCACCTTGAATGCTGAGGGATCAGGGGAAACCCTTTCCTCCCTTCTCAGAGCTGAAACTTCCAAAGAAAGCAGGTCAGGGCCACCCCTGGATCTGAGCCTCAAGGGAAGAACTGGATCCAAGCTGTCTAGGGCCAAGGCTCCAAGACAAAGGGATGGTTCTGACAAAAACAGAGCCAAACCCAAAGCTTTGGCTCTGGCATCAACATCTCGGTTCCGAGACCCACTCTGATCTGAGGGTATCAGAGCAGAGCCAGTCAGTGAAATCATCGGAGTGGATGAATGGACTATCCTTGGATCTAACGTCAAAGTTCTTTATGATCTCGGATCCTGGGACTCTGAAACCACTGGTCAGATCAGAGAGGGAGAAACAATAGACTTAGTAGGAACACTCATGGATCGAGTTGGGGGCAGAGCTGGAAGAACCTCCATCTGGATCTGAGCTATGAGGAATTTACACATCGTCCTATGCACATCTGCCTCTAACAGACTTCTTGAAGACCTAGAAGATGATGTGGAAAGAGTTCAAGAGTGTTTCTTCGGAGTATGAAAAAGTTGAGTGAGTAGAGATGGGAAACAGGCTTCATTGCATACTCTGGCATACGCCTTCTATGAGCTGAACAGGTTCTCTGATCCAAGGACTTGGGATCCGAAGAAGAGGAAGTAGACAGTAAAGGGGATATGACAATAGGAGATGATCCTTTTTGATCCAAATACAGGCTTTGGATCCAAGGAAGTCCCAGGAGGTTTCAGATCTAAAGAGGTCAGATCCAAATTTTTTCTGATTTTTTCCAACAGCTCCGATGAAGCCCTTGGGGACTTCACAGGAGACCTCTTTCTAGCATCTGAAGAAATGGATCTGGACATTTTAGAGTGGGTGTGAGCCCCAGAAGAAGCTGGAAGTAAGCCCTTAAGAATAAGCTTGTTATGCCTGTCTGACAATGCTCTAGGATTAAATGTAGCACAAACAGAACAGGCCACATTAAGATGGCCCATTCCTAGATAATACACACACTTCTTGTGGGCATCTGAGTTTGGGATCTTATGCCATCAAGAAGTGCACTTTTTAAAACTAGTTGGTTTCTCTGACAGGGTTAAGAGGTGAATACCATAGAGTTAAGGAAAGAAACAATAACAACAAGAACAACAACTCTTTTTTTTATGTAGCTATTAGACAGAAAGGGAGAAAAAAATACCAGCTATGGCATCCTAAGGAAAATACCTGAAGAGGTAAAGAAAAAAAGGAATACGAACAATAGTACAAAGACTGCTCAAAGGTGAGCAAAGAGACAAGAAAAGTGCAGAAAAAAATCCTAACACCAGCGACCACTAAGAGGTAGGATATAGAAAGAGACTAACAAGTTATAAGAAGACCTATATCAAATTAACTAACAACTATCACAAGAAAAAAAAACTGCTTACTATGCTCGGGAGTAGAACCTACATCTAACCACAATGGTGGCAAACTAGATCTGAGGCAATGGGGATAGAGTAGAGCATTATGGGCAGAAGGAGGAGCTTGAGAGCTGGATCCAAAATCTAGGATATGTGGACGAGTTGGATCTGAGGTTTGGATCCAAACCCATTAGTAAGGAAGAATGAAAAGGACATCAGATGTAAATATTTAGTTTGTCCTTTTCTGTGTGAAGAAAATTTTTTAGCCCTTTTCCAAATATTTTTCCATACAGCAACTATATTTATATAAGAGGCCCATAAAGAGAAATAGCATATGTTTTGTATGCAAACTTGCTTATTATAGTTAATATAGTATATTATCTATCCTTGTAGAAGTTTAATAATCCTAAACAATATTATCATTGTCATGTTCTGCTTTTATTTCCCAAGCTTAGTAAATCATATTACTTACATCATACTAATTACCATGGATTACTAGCTTTCTTTTTTAAGGTGTGGTTCTGTTATTCAAATGAAATTATCATGATGCAGATATTGTATAAAGTTTTTATATGTTGTTCTTCTATATTCATATATAATTTTTAAAGTTTCATTCTGTATTATATAGGATTCCAATGTTAACTTTCTTATTTTCAGTAAGAACAAATTTGACCAAGGGGGGGGGGGTGAATATTAAATTTGGTCTATTGCCCCTTCCTCACACTAAAAAAAATAAATCGAAGGTAACAGTGCACTCAGTCCTAAAGCAAAGCCTCTATCACACTTTTGACAAACTCTTCCAGTATTCCACCACTATTATAAATAAGTAAAACATCTGAATGCTGTTTCCCCAGTAATTTAAAATTATATCTAAACTACCAACAGGCAGAGGAATGGTGGAATGTTGCAGCATTTCCAGCTCAACTCTCTTTAAGGAGGGGGATGGGGCACATGTCTGGGACATGTGGTCCCATGGTAAAGTGCCCACTGGAGACCAGGGACCACATAGGAACACTGGCTCTTAGGATAAGAGCAATCGTGAGGAGTTGTATCAGTTTCAGAAGTGAGTGGCATGCTCTTGCTGATGCCCATTGTATGCTGTAGTATGTTGCTGGGCATGCGCCACAGGGTTAGGGCTAAAAATAAGAAACCCGCTGATTGCTGCATGAATGATGGCCCCTCTTGGTCAGCTGTCATTGTTGGCAAAGGAGAAATAAAAGGATCAATTGACCAAGATGGGGCTTATGTTCAGCAGATAGCGGGGATGAAAAACAGACAAAAATGTATAATATCAAGTCAAGGTTTCAGAACCTCCAATACAACTACCAATAGTTCACAATAGGGGAGGGTGGCCTAATGGTTAAGGTGTTTGCCTTACAAACACAAGGTGCAGGGTTTGAGTCTCACAAGGGATAATTGGCTAGGCTTAAAATGGCTTGCAAGGGCAGTTAGCCTAGTACTAATCTATGAACCTATGAACATAATTGAGTACCTCATAAGTTACAGACAAATAATTACATTTTACCTTAATAAACAGCCTTATAAATGGAGGATTCATATCTAAAGTCCAACTGCCTTACAAGTATATATGTGCACATACTTATATACTGTCTCAGCTGTCGGTTTTGAGCACTATCTATCCCATGAACATGCTACATGAATACATGGTACTTAAAGTTATAGATATAAAATGATACACATGGTATGGGTAGGCTGCAGGGTCTGGATTGGGGCAATTTTGATTTCACTCTTTTATATACTAAACTATGCTATTTTATAACATTGCTGTAAGTATAGTCCATTCACTGTGGTCCAGGATGTAGTCCAAACTTTGAAGGCTGATTACTCTGCCAAACGGTATTTAGTTATTTGGTTATTCATTCATTAAATCATTTATTAAGTTTATTGTTAAGGGTAGTGAACTGATCTGCAAAGGACCTCTTTCAGCCATAGCTCGAGTGTTATAGCAAACAAATGAGAAATGTATTATCATAATGTAATGTGAGAAAATAGTATAAAGCAATAGCACTGATACAGAGGGGGAAGGATTTGCGTTTAGATCTGTTTCTTGAGAAAATGATTGTTATACAAGGTATTAAAATATCTTATGGAATGCTATTATTTTGCTGAGCTTTCTTTTCATACATTGTTCATACATAAGTTTCAAAAAATAACAATAACCATTTTCTCTCCAAAAATAAACTGACTACCACTTCCAAAATCTGGAACCAATTATTAAGCCAGCCTCTTAACTATCATCACTATCTCAAAAATGGTTGATATCCCTGATATAAACATAACTGATTTTATTTAAGCAGGCAAATTAACTGGTCTTTCTTGGACCCTTTTCAGGAATGACCTGGGTCATAAATGCAATATACAAGCATACAAAGAAGTTGCAGAAAAACAGACAGGCATATACATACAGATAGACACACACACACACACACACACACACACACACACACACACACACACACACACACACACACACACACACACACACACACACACACACAGACATTTCTTCACTATCCTCCTATCCCCAGCATACTCACACACATAAATATAAGGCTGCCAAATTACTGTATTCTGGATTATGTTTGCAGTGCAGTTATCAGAAATATATTTGTCAGCAGTCTGCTCTGACTTGTCAATAAAGTAGTGCAGGGAAGCAGGACCTAATGCAGCCAACATTTTCAAAACTGTTTTCTCCAGAGCAGCATAGGTGCCAGGCTATACGGGGCCAAGCAACTCTAGCCTCAGTAATGTTTAGCAAGCTGGAACAATGCTCTATCAATAATAAATCACCTGAAAATAATTTAATTTCTGTGAATATTCACATCCTTTGGTGCCTAAGGCAGGGTTAACTGACTATGAGATGATAAGTGGCCACTAGGACAGTATCTGTTTAAAATTAATTAATTGATTAGTCAATTAAATGAAAGTCTTAAAAAGCAAACAAAGATAAATTATATTGCTATACTATGAGAATATAGTTGTTAGTTCTGAGTGTGCCTTCTTGAGCCCCACACCCAGTGCTGAAGTTTTTTAATTTAGTATTTGGTTCTCGTCCATTAGCATACATTTTACTCTTAGGTATTTAATGAAAAATAAGTTGGTGCTTCGGCTAGCCATACATAGATTTATCTTATAACATCTTACTGTGAACCCCATGTCTTCCAGAGGTAAGTTGCTGTCAAAGATTTGAGACAATGTTAGTGTGTGTGCATGTGTGTGTGTGCATGTGTGTGTGTGTGTGTGTGTGTGTGTGTGTGTGTGTGTGTGTGTGTGTGTGTGTGTGTGTGTGTGTCTGTGAAATGGAAGCAACAACAATGACACTTAACTACAGAAGGATGCAGAACTGTTGGTAGCTTTTCTGTCACCCTCTGCAGCTCCCTGATCTCTCACCCCCACAGCTTGAACTACAGGACAAAACAATGTATGTTCTTTGTAAATTGTAGCACATCCCTTGTTAAAGATGTAAAAAGGGTCTGAAGTCTGAATATCACACACAGTCACCCTTGACCAACAATGCAATATTGGCATTTAGCATTTATTTTTAAATGCAGGTACAGTCTCTACAAAGCATGGTGCTCTAAAATGCCTCAGCTCGGACTGCAAATGCAGTAATAACAGCATTTACTGATTGTGCCCCATGACACCTTCCACCTCTTGTGGCTATCCACCATACCTCTCAACTGTACAGATTTTCGCAGACTGTCCATATTTTTGCCTCATGTTTTAGGTCTGTTTTTCATAAATTTGTGGTTTTCTGGCAAATTAGTGGCACACAAATCATTAAAGATTAAAGTTAGGAAATAAAGAAAGACATTTGAGTTCCAGACTTTATACTCTTCAAAAAAGTCATTCTAATGCAAAACCTGTAATTCTATCAACTTTCTAAGTTTGTATTTATTTACTGTATTTTATTTTATTTATTTAACATTTGTTTACTGGGAAAGTCTGACTTGGAACAAAGCCAATTTTCAGCAGAGGCCTGAGGAGAAACGCTGCAAACCCATGTCTTTGAAACATGGTAGGAAACTGGAGCATCTGGTGGAAACCCACACAAATGCAGGGAGGACATGCAGACTCCACACAGAAGGCACTCCAGCTGAGAATTGAAATGGAGAACCTCTTGCTGTTAGGTGACAATGCTACCGCTGCACCACTGCGCCATCCAAAAGCAATATTTAAAAATTGACCCTAGTTTTGGGCCTTTGTCCCACTTTTCCTTATGGCTTTGTCCAGATTTCTTGCTCAAAAAAGTTGATAGGTATGCTATCCACTTTGCCCCACCTTAGCTACACTTCTGAAGAGATAGGCCACCCATCACTTGCACATGTAAGATATTCTGATCGCTGAGCTGATCTTTCAATATTTCATATGCTTTCCTGACAGTAGCAGTGTGGATGGTAATTTTAGTTTACAAGTATAGAAACCAGACAGACTTGCTATAAAAAAGAAGTAAAATTCACTTTTCATGTTGAATATTATCTAGCATGTCACACAAATGCAAGCACATGAGTTCCTTCATTTGAAACTGATGCATCTAGATGTTTTACCACACAAGTATGAGTCACATCACAAAATCAGTTTCAAACAAGATGGAACTCTTCAAAAATAGTGTTTTACAGTACAGTATTTATTTTATTTATTTATTTAGTTAACATTTATTTGCCAGGATAGTCTGACTGGACAACTGGTGTCCCTTTTCAGTGGAGTCCTGGGGAGAAAAGCTCCATACAGTACATCACTTTTGGATACAAAGTGAAAATATTTGGTTACATAGTGAGAAAAAAGTCAATAATAATAGAGAAACATGCTTTACATATTAGATACGATATGTACAATAGAATCAATGAGCAAGTTTAGAGCACAGTATTGCAAGGTTTTTACCAAGTAGTATTATGTACACTATGTACAGTGAGTATTGGAAGAAAACAATAACAGTGAACATCAGAGTCATAAGGGAATAAAGTCTCCATTGGGGTGAAGCTTCGGGGGGGGGGGTGCATAGCAATTACAAAGATGGTTAGTGTAAAGGTATGAGTTAAGGAGGTTTTTGAAATTTAGACAAGTGTATATAACTTTACTTGCTTATATCTTACATAAGAAATCTGACTTTTAGAGAACGTGGTCAGATTAGAATATAATGCTATACAGTTAAGACAGTATGTCATTCAGTCTGTAAACAAGCAATAAGCATTTAAGTATTCGCTTTAAGAAAAGGCAAATTTGTCCTTTATTACAAATGTCAAAGGTAATAGTTGCTTATATATTTACCTTTATAATGACTATTATAACATAAGAAAATAAACTGTTGTAATCTAGGATTACAGTGACAAAAAAGGTTTACCTTTATATTGTCGATCACACTTCGTCGACCGGCCACTTAATCGACTCATTTAAGTGAACCAAAACCGCAAAACATTTTAAATGTCGAAAATATTTCGACATTTCCGGCCGTGCCACACCTCCACACCAGGGGCAAGGTTTTGTCGTTTGCTTATTCAGAATTTGACGTTTGAGACGTTCGCACTTCGGTATTTGCGGAAGTCATTTTGCCCATATTGGGATCGACGATGTAAAGGTAAACCGACAAAAAAAGCCTAACCCATACTTAAGAACAGCCTTGTATGCTAGTTACCATGCAGTAGGTAAATAGCATGGCTATTCATCATATATGATGTACTTTTAAAAAAGTGGAGGAGTGCAGTAGCACATCTCTGCATATGGAAGACATGCTGATGAAAAAATAAAGTAGGAGAAAAGGGTGCTGCTAACAGCAATAACCACCACCTTGAACTCCAAGGAGTCTACAGCCCACAGAAGCAAAGATTTCACAACAAATGTCCATTGCAAACTGTAAGGTTTATTTTCCACACCACAACATGCATGATTCAGTTGAGCACAATTTAAAATTAATTAATGTGTTTTTGTCCTAAACAAAGACAAGGACATCACCAGAACTAAAACATCCTTGCCTTTAGAACAACAAAGAAGCATAAACGTCTTCTCTACAGCCTTTACTAAATGACATAGGCCACTTAAAGAAGTCCTTGAAATCCCTCAGGCTGTTTTGTGTTCTCTGCTAACAGCAATGCCAAATATAAAAGGCACTTTAACCTTTAAAAGTCGAAAAAGCACAGCATAGTCACTCAGGACAACCATAAACTGAAGATGCATGCTAGAAAATAAATCTTAAGGGAACATATTGCATGTAGGCAGAATGAATGCTACACCATGAACACTCATAACACTCATGCACAGAATAATCTCTCATCTGCTCAGGACCTTTACAATGACAATGATTCATATTAGAACTCATCAGCAGGTACTACTATCTTAGTTGAGCAACTGAGTGAGATTTGGCAGACCTGGCACAGACTGCCAAATATGACATAGTCCTCAAAAAACTAAGAGGGGGATATGACAGTTAGTGCAGGAGAGTTAAAGCATGATCTGTTATATTATATACTTGTAAGTACATTTAACTATAGGATGGATGAAGCAGCTCGTCCTGTTAAAGTTTTGTCTCATCTAGCTTGTACCTGTTCCGAGGGGAAAGCAATTCTTGAAGTCTCTACAAGGTATCAATGGATATAGCACACCACTGCAAAAGTACTTCTGGCAGCACCACATCTGAAATAGTGTACTACCTCCATTTGCCTAGTGTGTGACTCTGAGCAAGTCACTTAATCAGACAGCACTTCCAGATCATCTCTGCAAAGGGACACGTGTCTAATGAACTTACCTGTTTAACAGAAGAATATAAAATACTGTATATTACAAGTTCTAGGGTGATATTAAAAGAACAATGATGCCAGCACATAATTATTTCATCTTTCTTAACATAATAAAATAACCAATGTATTCCTGTTCATTGTATGAAGAGCCAGTCTAGTCTGCTCATTTACACATGTTGCATTTTGTACATTTTGCTGTACAATTGGGATGTATCTAAGACAGGATTTGCAACACTAAACTTAAATCGGAAAAAAAAAATACCTTTGTCTCTCTCCAAAACATTAAGTGTTGTAACTAAAGGAAAGATTAAATATTCATGCTATTTATGATTTACTACTCTTCACAGCAAACTATAGCATACTTGGGGAACCAGGTACAGACCCTTGAGCCGCAAGCTTTTGCTTTTACATTAGTTTTCAGCTGCTTTACTGAAAATTCAAATAATTACACCAACAATTTTTATTGGATAACATGCCCTCACATTTATTTGCCTGCCCATGAGGTATGTCACTTCTTAAAGGAAAACTCCACCTTCTCCTACAGTTTAACTCTTAGGTTGCTTTTCTCCTTACAGTATGATTCCATTACTGTGTAGGTACCTGAAACCTGTTTGTACTTTATAAAACTTTAAATTCCTCACTTTGGTATCAGAAGAAGGGAAAGACCACCCACTTTTTATAAGCTTAATTTCTCACATAAGTTGCAGATTAATTTGTCTACATCTGCATGACATACCACAAACACACACAAAGTTGAAGTCAGGAGCTCAGGCTACTGTAAACAAGACAGAGAGGTGTGAAACTGCTTTCCATTGTCTTTACTGCAGAGAAGAAAACTTTCACTGATTCACAGCCATGCCTTTCATAGCAAAACAGAGCAAGTAGATCAATCAATGGTTCAAAGGCAGTTGTCAACTCTTTTGACAAATTTACATAAGCAGCATCACAGTATTGAAATGATAAGCTTTAAACTTTAAATGTTTGTTGTTTATACTGCTTTATATATTAAGATGACTTGAACGTAGTATCAAAGATGTCTGTGACATTTAGAGAAGAGTCAGAAAATATATTTTTTCTTGCAATTCTTGTAAAGTATTAGCACATTTACCAAAGTGTGTGTATGTGGGTGGGGGGCTGTCAATTCATCTTGGACTACAAAAAGAAACTTTGAACAAAAACTGCAATTTAGCTACTATTTTGTTTACATCTGTTTCCTTAGTATACTATAAAACAAGCCCTGAGACACACACACAAATGAGGGCCGTTCAAGAAATAAAAGAAGCAGTCCTGTTACAGACAGTATATAAGATGACAATGACTGACACTGATCCCATTATAAGTCAGTGGAATGGGAATACAGCACTACTTCCTTATGTCTAGCATGACTCATATAACGCAGACTTGAAATGAATTATGGGAAAGAGAAAGGCTTGAAGAAAAATAAGATCAAGTTGATATGTCAAGCCCCATTGACAGCCATTTTTGCAGAAAACATATTAAAATTCTATAAGAAGCAGTCAGAGTGATTTTGATAGAATAAAATAACTCAAAAAACAGACAAGAGTGAAAACAAAAGATTTTTTTTAGTTCTAAGGTGGAGTTTTCCTTTAATGTCTAGTACCATGTACTGTTTGCTTCTATCCATGTATGTCTGTAAGGTCAGAGAACAGTGACCACTGTATCATAAAATGTAGACAAAGACTTGTATTCTCTGATCAGATCAAAAACACATGATCTGAAATATGTACAGTTATCTAGGCTATTCCTTTTTTCAGGATAGCAGATTAGTCCAGGGACAGCTCTGAAACATTACAAAAAGCAATATGACTAGAATTAATGCACTTCTGGGTATAGAGGAGCAGTGGTAACACAGAGATTTACTAGCTCTGTCCGAAAGGGAACAAGACAGCTTTAAAATGAAATCATAGTCACACACTCCTAATGATATACTAATGACTCGAAGCACTTATAAGCATAAGAGAAGTGAATAAGTGTAAAAAGCAAAGAAAAACATTAACAAATATAGCAAATTAGGGCTGTGTCAAAGCACCGACAGATGACTGCATAGCCGAAATGGCAGCAGCAGACAGAAGCGCAGCAGACAAACTGGAAAAGAAAGTCAACTGTATGCACATAGAAATCTACAAAATCAGCAATATCCTCATGGATTATATACAGACAAACAATAAAACAACCTCTATAAATAGAAGAGGCATTAATGAAGCACTCCGATGAAATTATGTGCATTTAAATGTCTGAGAAGGTCCAGGACAAGTTAGTAAAACAGAATGTTAGAAGAGCTATTTCAAAAAAATGGTGGGACTGGAAGACTGATGCTGCACAGAAAACCTTAGATTTTCTGCTTTCCCTAAACAAATAGAAGCAATGACTTTGGGATTTATGAAAAATTGCTTGAGTGCATGGACTGGCTTTCCAAAGGAAACCATACAAACAGATAGAGCTCACAGAGTCAACATTTCGGCTGTGAGAAACACGATACTTTGAAGTCTGATACTTATCACACTGACATCATATCAGCAAAAAGAAGAAATATTTTCTGTACATTTCCAGATAACATGACACTCAACTTTTCATTTTTTTGCCTCATATGTTTGGTCTGTTCCTCATAATTTCTGTTTTATTTTTTTTTGACAAATCATTGTGGATTAAAGTGATTGGATGGCACAATGGTGCAGTGGGAGCATTGTCGCCTCACAGCAAGAGGCTTTCCAGTTTGATTCTTGGCTGGAGTGCCTTCTGTGCAGAGTCTGCATGTCCTCCCTGCGTTTGTGTGGGGTTACTCAGGGTATTCCAGTTTTCTCTCACGTTATAAAGACATGTATCTGGACCATTTCTCCCTGGGCCTCTGCTGAAAATTGGCTTTGTTCCAAGTCAGACATTCCCAGTAAACAAATGTTAAATAATTAAAAATTAAATAATGACAGACATTTGAGTTTCAGACTTCATATCCTTCAGAAAATGCATGATAATACAAAACCTGTTATTTTGGCAACTTTTTAAGTTTATAAGAGCCGTATTTAAAATCTGTCCCTACTTTTGGACTTATGCACCCCATTATTTTGGCTTTGTCCAGATTTCTTGCTCTGAGGTTGAAAGGTATGGCAAATAATAACTGTTCTACGAAAAAGTGGCAGAAATGGACTGCGTCTATTCCAGCCATGAATATGAGCAGAAAGGTGAAATTCAAACGACTTCACCCAGCTGTTTTAAGGTTTGTTTACCACTTGGATGTGAACACGTTCATAGTCCAAGAATGCCAAAGAGGAAATAATGAATAGACTGGATGAAATAAATACAAAACCAGGACAGGTAGACTCACAGGCACTATGAGGCGGGAAGAATGAACAAAGAAAGAAGAAAATGGAGGTAATGTCAAAGAAGCTTTTCCTGGTCTTCCAGGAGAAAATGTCAGAAAGCACCAAAGCAATAAAAGACTTCTAAAAAAGTCAGTGATATGGACATTGCTAATGACCAAGAAGAGTTGCAACAGACAAGTGCGTACACAATGAAGGGGAGATTATATGTGTTGTATATGGACATGTAATACATTTAATCACCTATATGAATTTTTAAACCTTGGCCTCTCTTATAAAGGGTATGACAACAGTAAGGAAAGTGAGTTAGGTTTAAATACATATTCAAGAAACCTAAGCAGGTAAAATAAGTAATGATGATGAGCTGGATGGCCCTTTACACTGGAAATGGACAGGTACGGTTTTCAATCTTTTTGAGTTACCAATAGCATACACCTCATACATTTAAATGTGACATCATAAGTGAAATAAAAAAGGTGCAAAACTGAAAATATTCATGAGACAAACATTTTATGCAGGAAAGGAGTAAAGCAGCAGAAAGAGATATCATATAGGTGAAATATTTATTTCATGCCATGTGTTCAAATGGAGGTGGAGCACTATTTTGGGCAGTGGTACTAAAGAGAAGCCAGGATAGGCTCTTATTTATGATATACTACAATGGCAATGGAAGGAACCTTTACAATGATAGTGGGGTTCAAGTCACAAAACTAGAGGCAGGGATTATACAAGCAGGAAGCTCAACAAGTGAATAATAACTAAAGAAAACAGGTGGCTGCTGTACGTCCTCAGGAACAAAGTGCAAAAATGTATAAACATTGAATCATACAGGCATAGTTATTCTGAGGTAGAAGCCTTCCTGTTTTTTTGTTGGACTCTCTTGCCATTTTATTTTAGATCTCTGACTGGTCTGGAAGCTTGCAGGAATTGCTTGCTTTCCTGTTTTTTTTTTTTTTTTTTTTTTTTTTAAGAACAGGAAGTTTTGGAAAATCTAGAAAACGGGCTGAAAAATCTTAGAAACTTCCTGAATCATTTGTCTCTTTCATCAAACTGTTTGAACATCTGAGTAGTAGAAGGGTGCCAAAAAAAAAATAATTCTACACACTTCTGTAACCCAACAACAGCCAATTCCCAACCCTGGTGATCTACTTTTTGCTGTCATAAATGTTATAAAGTATAAGGGTGGAAGGTTAGCATAATGGTTAAGGTGTTTACCTTACAAACCCAAAGCGGGGGGTTCAATTTTCACATGAGGTAATTGGTTAAGCTCAAAATGGCCGACAAGGCCATCTTGACTGAATAATAACACTATTCAAAATTTCTCCTAATTTCCATAATTAGATACTATACTACTAAGCTACCTTCCATCTCTACTCCTATCATTGTTTTTCTTTTTTCTTCTTGTATACACTAATGCAGATTTATAGCTATCTAATAACGTATTTTACTTTCAACTGTTTCTACATAATAAAATTCTATCTTTTAACAAATTCTTGACTACTTTTCAACTATAGGATCTAGCATTCATTTTTATATAAAATATTGACTGATACCTTATGCAATTTTGGACGAATCTGCATATATTGGTATTGCTCTTATACTATGTAACAAGTGTGAATTTTTCTTTGAATGTACACCTTATGTTAGTATTTTAACCTATGACTTCATTCTCCTATGTTTTCCTATAATTGTGGTTTTAAATGTCTGTATTTTGAACATGCTATGGCTTGAATGTAACTTGGGGCTTTTCTCCTGGGCCTCCACTGGAAATGAGTTAACCACCCAGTTGGACTACCCCGGTAAACAAATACAAAATAAATAAAATAAATAAGGGCAGTTAGCCTAGTACTAATCTAGGAATCTATGAAGAAACAAAACTGCTGAACTACATGCCTGGATTACTCAACATAAACCTGATGTTCTCGCTGTAACTGGAACCTGGCTTAAACCCAGCATAAACGACTCTGAAGTTATACCTCCTGGCTATAATATCATCCATAATGACCATATAAAGAGGAAAGGTGGTGGTATTGCTTTAAAATTTACCAGTACCTACGAAATTTCTCCTTATAGCAAACCAACACCAAAATTCAGTTCAGCAGAGCTGCTTATTGCTTTCCCCAAAATAAACAGTTATAAACAAATATGTATTACTGTCCTTTATATTCCTCCTGTTGACATTCCAACTGTCACAATAGGAAATACTGCCATTCCAGCTATCTGGGAATTTTGTAAATAATTCTATGTCATTTGTGAATATTGATATGAATTCATACAGAAATATGTGTAAAGGTGTAAAGTACTAAGCTAAAATGTAACCACAGCATGCACTGCTGGCTTAGAATAGAAATGTATATAAACTATTGTAATTGTGTAAATGTATATATTTTAACAGTAGAAACTAGAACACAGAGGGTTAACTTGCAAAACATCAAGAAAATAAGTTGAAATTAAATTGTTTTACAGTTGTGCTATAAAAATTATCTCTCAGTTTCAGTTCAGCAGCAGACACAAAGTCTAGAGCTAGACATTTTTGCATTGTTTTGGAAGAGAAGTAATTACTAGGTTTGAGATGCAGAAGTGTTTTATTGTTTTAGGACTTCCAGGGTCTTCAAACATCTGAGAGATATGTATTTTTCACAAGGAGATGTCAAATGCTACACTGGGGGTTTAGCTTGGGAACTAAAGTCAGATGACAAAAAGTGATGTCATCCAAGCTAACCCAGCAGTAATAGTTGATATTAATTTAATAACTCTCTCAGAGAGAGAGAGAGAGAGAGACTGTGCATTTCGTATTTTGTCTTTGACCTCAAAACGTCCACACATCACTACCTTCTGCACTTCTGCCTGCGTGTTGTTCTGTAACTAAGTGTTTAGGGCATAGTAACTCCTTTAGATTCAGATAGGAATATAGTAAAGTATAGCTTAGATGTTTCTTTATTTATATGAGACTGTCCTGCAATGTTGTTTTAAATACTTCCTGTGATTTTGAACTCTGATGTAACTAATTACTTATTGAGTATTATCTTGTTCTTTTACTATTTATTTATTATTAAATATATTTAAACCTATCTTTGTGGCTGATATCTGTGAGACATATTTAACCTCTTAGAGAACTTCTTGCATATCAGTTTGCTGACACTGTACAGGCCACTTCTAAATAGCCTTGCTCTTGATCAGACTACCATTTGGATAATAGTAACATGACACAGTAGGATTGGAACCATTTGTTAAGGGCCTTAAGTAGCTGATAAAGAGTTGGTTGGTGGCAGCCAGAACTACCTTATAGTCTGGGCAGAAGGGGGCATAGCTAATAAACCTGTGCCAGCCTTTCCCAGGTATGTGTGTGTGTGTGTGTGTGTGTGTGTGTGTGTGTGTGTGCGTGTGTGTGCGTGTGTGTGCGTGTGTGTGTGTGTGTGTGTGTGTGTGTGTGTGTGTGTGTGTGTGTGTGTGTGTGTGTGTGTGTGTGTATGTATCAATCAAATCTCAAAGTATGTGTATGTCAGCTACTTGGGCAGGGACACAAAGCACTGGTTGGACAGGGAGGTTGCTGGAGGTTTTGGGTTGGTCACTCAGCTGAGATCTCAACCCTATAGCTGCGCCAGTGGGGAGTCTTATTGGGGATCTGGAAAAAGAGGGAGAAATCAGCCCCAGACTGACTGATCTCTGTGTGCTCTCAAGGGAAATTGCACTTTACTGTGTGTGTACTTGTCATCCTCCCAGTGTGTATATTCCCCACTGTTGCCAGTGGTGAGTATTGCGGCTCCTTGATTACTGGGGCAGTGCAGGGGCATCACAACAGCTATACTGGAAGACATCCTACACTGAATATTCATAACATTTCCACAAAAATAATGTTACTATGGGATGTGAATGTCAGTTGGTTGGACATAAACTCTAACTCCCCTACATCTAGCATGAACTTGTATGGTTTCACACAACTAATTTATTTATTTGACATTTGTTAACTGGGTTAGTCCAACTGGGCAGAAGAGCCCTTTTCAGCAGAGACCCAGGGAGAAAAGCTTCAAATATTACAATTACAATAAGACATTAAAGTAGATAAAATTGACAATGATTATAGGATTAAACAAGACAGAAATATCTAACATGATATAGCTAAAACATAACAAGGTATTTTTTTTGCAGGTGATTACAAGCTAAATGGATAGAGAGAAACTGAATGTACATAGAACATATGTGTGAAATAATAAGTTATAAATATAATTAATAGCCCCACACATTATAGCAAGACATCACATTTCCTATTAGACTGTCTGCATCCTATTCTCAATCAAATCTCAAAGTATGTGTTTGAGCAGTCCATCTGTTTGGTGAATGAAGGCATGACAATATCCATGAATGGCAAAGCAAGTAGAGTTTTGGTAGATTGCTAAATGGAAAAACAGGAATGATTTAATGGCCTGGCCACAGGGAAAAACAAGGTGCATGGATTACCTGAACTGCTGCTCTGCAGATGCTATCACCATCATATAAGTAAGAGACAAACTGTGTGTGTGTTTGAATGTTTTCCAGAAAGAAATAATGTCTGACAGCCAGTTATTAGATGGTGTTAAAACAGATGTATTCTGCCATCACAAGACCACTGTCTGATTAAGTTGGCTTGGCTTAAACCCTTCATCCTTAACTAAATGAAGCAGTTCTTTAAGAGCTCAGACTCTTAATCCTCTGCATTAACTGCCAGACACTCTCACATTTTTTCATATTATGATAAATCACTGAAGATTAATGACTGAGGTTTACAGTCAGTCAAAAATGCCAGGCACTGGAGATCTGTGAAGTAATACCGTACTACTTCTAGTAGTTAAAAGTAGAGGTTTTCAACTCTTCCACTTCCATTTGTCTACTGTGTGACTCTGTGTATGCTATAATTGATGGTTATGTGTGTACATATAAATATTTGGTTCCTGCAGCTCACTTTTCAACTTGTAACTTATGAATTGGAGTAGTGAGATAATGCTGCTGTTTTCTGTGCCAAGGATGTGGGATTTTAATTCTTCCTATGCCATTTTAGCTTAGCCTGGAACTTGGTGCAGAGGAGCTGTAGTTCTGTGGGCCCAGGGTTTGATTCTTGCAGCCTCATATACCTACTGTGTGACCTTGAGAAAATCAGTTAATAAGACACTGTCTTGGGAGAACTCAAAATTTGGGCTAGGCTCCTCAATGGTCCCCTGAACTGCAACTATCAACAAGAAGAGTTATGGCATAAAGAAAATTGATAGTAGTAAATAGGAGCATCATATGAGATATGTTTTTTGGGTATGATCCTTGGTTTCTAAAAATGTATTTGCATGTTAAAAATGCTGCAACAGAATCTTAAAAGTTCTGAATGTGTATTGTGCCAGATTCAAGTGACTAGATGTGATATCATTCTAAAACCAGCTGAAGGAAAGAACTCTGGCAGCAGCAGTTTGTTGTCTGTTTTTGTTTTTAGAATCTGATATAAAAGATCTGTGTCAGTTATCACAGTTCAGTTGTTTGTTGTTAGTTGTACAGTTTGGTTAGTGTGTAGCATCTCATCATGTCTTGTGAAAGTGAGCATCTTAGCAGTACATCTTGCCTTGCAATACTAAGTGAGTTAACTAGGGACACTTTCTCTTTAGTTCAGTTTGGAATAATACAGTGAGATTAGTTTGGTATTTTTTTCTGCAGCAGTGAGATTCTACCCAACTGTGTTATTTTTATATTTCCTGTGGCTGAAACTTTGTTGTTTATTGCAACTAAATATAAAGAATTCTTCTGTTTTCTATTTTATTATCATTTACTAAATATTTTTATACCTTTTCATTGTGGTTGGTCTTTCAGGGAATACTTTTAATATCTTGAGAGTACTTGTAATTATTTTAGTGACACTGTGGCCACTCCGATAAGCCTTTCTGCTTGGTTTCAGAATATGAGGATCTGTCAGATGAGCTGGGGAGAAAAGGGGATCTTTACTTAGCAAACAGAACATCAATGCACAAGAAGGGAAAACCCATTGCTGCACATGGATATGAGAGAACCCATGGTGGGCATCCTAAATCACACCAACAGAGTCTACCAGTAACAGGGGAAGCCACTAGTTCAGGTACATGGCTAGATGTTTTAAATGTAGCTAGAGGATCCATACAGCATACCAATGTCCATAGAAGCAAGGTAGGGGACAAAAGGTGAGGGAGCCAGTAAGTGGGAATAACAGCATGTCAGTAGTAAGCTGTCTGGAGACAGAGTTACTAAACTATCACTGGAGTTTGCCTCCTATCTTAGTGGATTGAAGACAGGCCACTGCTAAGAGAGATACAGCCTCTGACAAACATTGTGAAGCCTGCAATGGTTAAAGAAGAGCAGTACTTGCTTGAGCAGTCCACACCAGTTAGAGCTTTAGGAGGGACCTCATTCCAAATACCTTTGGCCAGGGTTCACCTTGACTAGGAGGGTGGAAAAGGGAACAATCAGTTAGGTATGCTTGAGGATATCCCTGCAGATGTCTTAATACAGAATGATTTTGATAATGTACTACCTTGTGTGCATGCAGTTACATGCAGTCAGGCTTGGAGACAGGCATGTAGGTGTTGTAGCCTGGAGGGGACCCAGACAGACCCCATGCCTGAAGCTAGAGCTGGTGATGTGGTTATTTCAGGGAGGGAGCTACCTTGAGGCAGTGAGCCTGAAAGTGAACCACAGCTGCTGGTAGGTACTGATCTTCCCATGGACAATGTGACTGTAAGGACAAAGGTGATTGGTAGTACTCTGGTTGTCAGTGGGGCACCACTGTCAGAAGATAACTAAGCTTTCTGTGGAGGGGGAGCTAGGAGGAGTTACAAAGATAGATTTGAAACAGACTCAGCTTTCGGATCCTACTTTACAAGGCTTGAGGGAGGTAAATAAAGAGGCACCTGATGCTCAAGGAAAAGGGGAGTCTGTATACTGAAACAAAGGTTTACTGTACAGAGAGTGGACAACTGAGGGAGGGCTAGAGGGTGAGGTAATAAAGCAGTTGGTAGTGCCCAAAGCCTACTGTCTGGCACTTCTAGCCATATCCCATGACATTCGTTTTGCAGGTTATATGGGTATAAAGTGTGCCAAGAGTTGTTTTATGCAGAACTTTTATTTGCCTGGGATTGCAAGGGATGTAACAGGGTACTACAGGATCTGTGAGCAGTGCCAAATGGTAGGCAAGGGAGGAGACAATGCCAAAGCTCAGTTGATGCCTTTGCCTGTGATTGAGGAGCCATTTCAGATGGTAGCAATGGATATTGTGGGGACTCTGAGTGCCCCAAGTTCCACAGGGAAGAAGTATATCCTGGTGGTAGTAGATTATGCTACCAAATACTCTAAGTCAGTGGCTCTGTCCTCCATTGAGGCAGAGAAGGTGGCAAATGCTTTCTTAACGATTTTCAGCAGAGTAGGTTTCCCGAGAGAAATACTGACTGACAGAGGTGCCAATTTTATGTCAGACCTGCTGGATTGTCTGTGGAAGCATTGTGGGGTGAAGCACCTAAACACTACCCTCTACTATCCCCAGACTAATGGTCTTATGGAGAGTTTAAACTGTACACTAAAGACCATGTTACGGGCATTTGCAGACTGATTAAGAGAGAGTCTGACAAATATTTGCCCCATCTACTGTTTGCATACAGAGGGGTACCCCAGGAATCCACAGCTTTTTCACCCTTTGAGTTGCTGTATGGGCATAGGGTAAGGGGGACCTTTAGATTTGATTCATGGTGAGTGGGAGAGTGAGTGTGAATCCCACAAGGAATTTGTTGTGGCATATGTCCTCAACCACAGGACAAGGCTAAGGGAGCTCATGAGTTTGGCCCAGGAGAACCTGGCAGCAGTCCAACAGCAGAAAAAGGTTTGGTATGACAGAAAGGGTCAAGCCCAAGAATATGCTGTGGGACAACAGGTTATGGTGCTCATTTATCTCAGACACAATAAGCTGCAGGCAGCTTGGAAGGGACCCTTCAAAGTGGCAAGGAAGGCCAATAATGTCAATTACACAGTAAACCTGCTAGGCAGGAGGCAGGATTACAAATTGTACTGTTAACATAATGAAGCCTCAGCATGTCAGGGAGGTCCCGGGCAAACTGCAAAGCACAGGTTTGACCATTAAGCCCAGTAAGTGTCGGCTGGGTATGGCAGAGGTCTCCTACTTGGGACATAGAGTAGAGAGTGGTAAGATTAGGCCAGAACCTGTCAAAGTGGAAGCAGGCGTGGCCTGCCCTGTTACCAAAAAGCAAGTGAGAACATTCTTGGGGGCAGCGAGGTACTATAGAAAGTTTGTTCCCAATTATAGTACAATAGTTGCTCCCCTCACAGACCTGACAGGAAAAACAGGACAGATAAGTTAGTATGGACCACAACCTGTCAGTAGGCATTCCAAAAGCTTAAAGGGGCTTTAGGAGGATCTCTTGTATTAGCCAGTCCAGATTACTATAATGGCAATGCAGATGGATTCTCAAGACAAGGTATAGGTATAGGTTAATGTGTTCTCAGACAGGCCCATTTCTCTCAAGCAACTTTTTTCCCAGGGTTACTTAAAAAAATAGCTTGAGTCTTCAAAGGAGGGGTGACATTGGGAGGTATTGCCAATGGTACCAGGAGAAGTGGGACAGTGCATGTGTGGCATATGCCAGCATGAATGGCTGAAGTTTTGTAAATAATTTCATGTCTGCTAAAATGCGGACTGCACACAATGAGAGAATGCTGATGAAAACACAACTTTAATGTTGCGAAACCAAGTACAAGTAATGATAAAATCCAAGTAACAGTGATCGCTTTCGGCAAGTTAAAATAACTCGCCTTCATCAGACATACAACGAGACTAGGTCAGGATATCTTATACTTAACAATTAAAAACAGCAAGCCAATCAAATTGAAATGCATTTGCTAATAAGAAAACCTCCATAGCAACCTTAAGAGAATATTACTTCTAAGTGCAGCTTAAAGACAGATCAATCAACATCAGCGATTACTGTGAAATGGTGCAATAAATATAGCAACACCATGACAGCTGGCTACATACATTTCAAGTTAAAGCACAAAAGTGGCGTGTAACCTTAAACATTAAAAAATGCTATATATAGCAAATAAGCACGGCATACTCGTGTGCTGAATAAAAAATACATCAGTTGTTATTGTATCAAATAAACACCTGGTTCGGTGTCTTGACTGAGTTATAAAAACTACAAATCAATTAGTTTATTAGAGCGCCAGTGCGCTTTACTTATATTGCAAATATCATATATTTCCATCCCAATAAACTGATGCATAGATCAAAATAAACATAGGCATCCAAACTACTACACGGCTGGAACTAACACCCTGAGCGATCTAAAAAGCGACAGCCCATACTCTAGGTTTTCTGCTACAATATGTTACTAAATCGAGAAAATACAAGAAAATATATACAAATGGCAGTCGAAGCTGTAGGACCCCTAAAATGAGTCCAATCCAAAATTGAATAACAAGTCCGACTCGTATTGGACCCGCTTGATATTACAACATTAGAAAAATAATGATAATAGAAACTGTAATGGCGTGTTGGCCTAAAATGCCCTAGACATGTTGGTTTTATTAATGGACCATCAATAAGTCCATAGACTAGGTGGCCAAGCATAATTAAATGTGTAAATCAATCAAATTGGACTAAAGTTGCTACAAAAAATGTTAAAATGCACTAGTATGTCAGGTTTTCTACCTATTATGAGATAGCCATTTTAAAACGCATTTAATTGACAGTCCCTCATTGATACCAGGGAATATATGAGCCCTGGTCCTAATCTGCCATAACAATTCGTCAATTTCTAAGCGGATTTGCCATGGGCCACCCCTTATGTCCATTTCCCTCTGTTGTAATACGAGAAATTGAAAAGAGTGTCCCGTGTACTGATACAATAACAACTCATGTATTTTTTATTCAGCACACGAGTATGCCGTGCTTATTTGCTATATATAGCATTTTTTAATGTTTAAGGTTACACGCCACTTTTGTGCTTTAACTTGAAATGTATGTAGCCAGCTGTCATGGTGTTGCTATATTTATTGCACCATTTCACAGTAATCGCTAATGTTGATTGATCTGTCTTTAAGCTGCACTTAGAAGTAATATTCTCTTAAGGTTGCTATGGAGTTTTTCTTATTAGCAAATGCATTTCAATTTGATTGGCTTGCTGTTTTTAATTGTTAAGTATAAGATATCCTGACCTAGTCTCGTTGTATGTCTGATGAAGGCGAGTTATTTTAACTTGCCGAAAGCGCTCACTGTTACTTGGATTTTATCATTACTTGTACTTGGTTTCGCAACATTAAAGTTGTGTTTTCATCAGCATTCTCTCACTGTGTGCAGTCCGCATTTTAGCAGTTTTGGTTTCTCGTTATTTGTTTGTTGGATTCGTGTCTTCATGGCGGACGACACCGGAGATGCTGGTTCACCTTCTATTTTCACACAACGAGACTTGGGCAACAGCAGCAACGATTCTCAACCAACTAATCTTACGTCGCTTATTGAGGCACTACTCCATAGAGTCGACGCACTTACACAAAAGGTGGACGCTTTTTCTAACTCGGCTGTACCAGCTGGCGTTCATCATAACGACAGGAACTTGCCTGCAACAGATTTTAGTGAAGGAACCATTCCTAACGGCCAGCGTTCACCTTGTCCTGCGCCTAATCATATTCCTCCTTCTGAGGTAAGTGGCCGTGTAGGGGTGACTGCAGGCTCACAGCAGTTTCCTTTACCTTCCATTAATCAATCTCTAAGGGATTCAGTCCAACCTGGAGTACATATAAGAAGGAATGGGACTGGTACTCGTCATTCTGATGGAATCCCTGCAATAAATAATTTTTTGGACAACAACAGTTTTTTTACAATTAGTAATAATATAGAAGACAACAACTCGGAGTCTCCTGTCGTGGAGAACCAGAACTTGGACATTAAAATCGATCTCTTTGATGTCAAATTGTTTAAATGTAAGAAATTACAATTGGAGACATCATATTTACAGGAATGCATTAAAAACAAGGTCATGGCGTTTCCCGGCTGGACTAACAGAAGCATCTCCCTTCTATCAAGAACTGATCGAGCACTTTGATAGACAAGGGTTTGAGTTTCTGCAAGCCCTTATTGGGTTTTATACTGCTGACATTTGTAAATTAAAATCAGAACTTGAAATACTTGAAACAGACATTAAATCAGATGTTGAGTTCCCCAGATATAAATACGAATATTGTAGGATTTTCGCTAGCATCGATGCTACTATGGACAAACTGATTTCTAACAAGAAAAAGAAATTGGCCAGGGATATCAAGGATTATGCAAATAAATGTGCTTATCCCAGACTCGTACAGAGTCTAACTAACAACCCTGCTGATAATTTGGTAGCTGATCCTAACCATATTCAGCCTTTCCAGATTAATATAGAAAATACCAGTAACAACAATGGCAATGGTAGACCTGTTGTTAGAAGGAGTCCTAGACTTAACAACAATAATAATAACAGCACAAATCTCCCTACTGCAGGGGGTGAGCCGACTCCTCCAGCAACTGATTACCGCGATTTTCAAAACAATAATGACAATCAGGATTTTCAACTGGTGAACAATCACCGGGGGAACAACCGCCCACGAGTCCAACCTCAGAGCAATTCAAGGAACAGGAGACGGGGGCGCAGGAGGTGATAGACTCGTTGAATATTGGTGCACATCCAATACTCTACAAAAGTTCTAATGGCGACTTTACTGTGTATAATTATACTTCTTTGATTATTTCACAGGACATTATTGACTTTCTAGCTAAGGACTTTTCTTTTGTGCCAGGGTGCTCCATGGATATAGGCAGGTTAATCATTGACTTGAAGGTATTCATACGTAAACTTAACTTAAATTGTCTCATGGGTAATGATTCATCTGCACTCAGTCTACTTAGGGTAGCTAGTTCCTATAACCCACCTTTACATCCTACCTTGCAAACTTTTGAAAAAATGTGCGAGATGGATATGTGGGCTATTAAGAACCAAATTATGTATAACAAACAGAAGAATCCTTCCAATATTGCCCCTTTGGAGAAGGATTTTATTCATTTAATACAAGATTGTCACATTAGAGCTATGAAACCAGATAAAGGTGGGGGTATTGTTTTCATGGATCATTACAAATACGTCGAATACATGGCTCAACACCTTGGTTCGCCTGCCTATAAAACATCATCCCTGAATGAGATAAACGGGGCTTATAGGAAAATCAATAACATGCTTAATGACTTGTTCTTGGAGGGTTACATCGACATTGACACTTTTAAATACTTGACCATGCTGGCCCCAAGAATTCCAGCATTTTTTGGAACACCTAAATTACACAAAAGACTGGTTTCGCCCCCATTTAGACCTATCATAGATGGGAGGGGTTCTATCACCCAAGCATGTGCAAAATATGTGGACAGTATTTTGAAACCTTTGGTCGACAGTGAGAACCACATTTGTAAAGACTCGTGGTCTTTCTTAACAGACATCAGCAAGCTTACTTATAATGATAACATGCTGCTTCTCACTGTTGATATCAAGGACTTATACACTATCATCCCTCAAAATATTGGTTTGGCCTGGGTGAGGGACTTCATGTTGGCAAAAAATGCTGAACATGATACCATCAATTTGATAGAGACTCTGTTAGAAATTGTTCTATCTAACAATTTCTTTATTTTTGAAGGGATGTTCTATTTACAAACTTCGGGCGTAGCCATGGGCTCGCCCTGTGGAGGAACTTTCGCTAATGCTGTGCTTGCTCATTGGGAGTCCACTTACCTATTCAAGGATGAGTTTTTCTTACAATATGTCACCTGGTATACTCGTTACCAGGATGACATTTTTTGTATTTGGGGTGGTGAAAGAGAGTTGATTCCCACATTTATTGACAGAATCACAAAAACAACAGATTTTCTAGAATTTACGTACAA
Source organism: Protopterus annectens (assembly GCF_019279795.1). Lineage (NCBI taxonomy): Eukaryota > Metazoa > Chordata > Ceratodontiformes > Protopteridae > Protopterus > Protopterus annectens. The sequence goes on from NC_056729.1 coordinate 1,391,098,655, forward strand.
CATAGAAGATTCAGAGATTAACTACCTTGATAGTTTGTTAATCAAGGATAGAGTCAACCAAAGATTTAAAAGTCGGATATATAGAAAACCAACATATTCTAATGCTTTTTTACACTTCTCAAGTAACCACCCATATCATCAAAAGAAAGCTGTTATTAAAGGGCAGATTGTAAGAGCTGCCCGTATGGTAACAGATTCAGATGACTTCATTGCAGAATGTAACAACCTTACTGACATGTTCCTAGCAAGAGGCTACCCGCGGCCTCTTGTTTCTAAAGTGGTAGCAGAGGTTATTCATAAACGTGACTTAGGTCACTTTTTTCCCCTACTTTCGGGGCATTTGAATGATAATCTAATGCCTTGTGATGACCCCACATCATCCCAAATCAGCACAACTTCTTTCCATAACAAAGACATTGACACGAGTAGGTTCAACATTAGCTTTTTACACACTTATTCCCTCGATTCTTTGAAAATCAAAGAAGTCATCAATAAAAACTGGGAAATCATTAAGCATGACAGATCTCTTTGTGCCCTCTTGAGAGATTACCCCAGGATTACTTATAGAAGAGGCGACAATATGAAAAGTATTCTAGAAAGAAGATCATTCCTTAGGCCTAACAGACCTAATGGTATGTTTAGGTGTGGGGCATGCTCCCAATGTAAACATATTAGAGTAGTGAATAAGTTTAACATCAATGGCAAGGAGTATAGGTGCACTGGACATCACAATTGTGAGTCCAAGGCGGTAACTTATGTAGCACTTTATAACCTCTGTAACGCGTTCTACATCGGTAAAACCGAGAGAAAGCTAAAAAACAGAATCTATGAACATCAATATGCTATCATCAAAGAAGATGCTAACAACGCTTTAGCTAGACACTGTTTAGAGTACACAGGACACTCTTTTCAATTTCTCGTATTACAACAGAGGGAAATGGACATAAGGGGTGGCCCATGGCAAATCCGCTTAGAAATTGACGAATTGTTATGGCAGATTAGGACCAGGGCTCATATATTCCCTGGTATCAATAAGGGACTGTCAATTAAATGCGTTTTAAAATGGCTATCTCATAATAGGTAGAAAACCTGACATACTAGTGCATTTTAGCATTTTTGTAGCAACTTTAATCCAATTTGATTGATTTACACATTTAATTATGCTTGGCCACCTAGTCTATGGACTTATTGATGGTCCATTAATAAAACCAACATGTCTAGGGCATTTTAGGCCAACACGCCATTACAGTTTCTATTATCATTATTTTTCTAATGTTGTAATATCAAGCGGGTCCAATACGAGTCGGACTTGTTATTCAATTTTGGAATGGGCTCATTTTAGGGGTCCTACAGCTTCGACTGCCATTTGTATATATATTTTCTTGTATTTTCTCGATTTAGTAACATATTGTAGCAGAAAACCTATAGTATGGGCTGTCGCTTTTTAGATCGCTCAGGGTGATAGTTCCAGCCGTGTAGTAGTTTGGATGCCTATGTTTATTTTGATCTATGCATCAATTTATTGGGATGGAAATATATGATATTTGCAATATAAGTAAAGCGCACTGGCGCTCTAATAAACTAATTGATTTGTAGTTTTTATAACTCAGTCAAGACACCGAACCAGGTGTTTATTTGATACAATAACAACTGATGTATTTTTTATTCAGCACACGAGTATGCCGTGCTTATTTGCTACATATAGCATTTTTTAATGTTTAAGGTTACACGCCACTTTTGTGCTTTAACTTGAAATGTATGTAGCCAGCTGTCATGGTGTTGCTATATTTATTGCACCATTTCACAGTAATCGCTGATGTTGATTGATCTGTCTTTAAGCTGCACTTAGAAGTAATATTCTCTTAAGGTTGCTATGGAGTTTTTCTTATTAGCAAATGCATTTCAATTTGATTGGCTTGCTGTTTTTAATTGTTAAGTATAAGATATCCTGACCTAGTCTCGTTGTATGTCTGATGAAGGCGAGTTATTTTAACTTGCCGAAAGCGCTCACTGTTACTTGGATTTTATCATTACTTGTACTTGGTTTCGCAACATTAAAGTTGTGTTTTCATCAGCATTCTCTCATTGTGTGCAGTCCGCATTTTAGCAGTTTTGGTTTCTCGTTATTTGTTTGTTAAATAATTTCATGTCATTTGACTGTCACATTGACTTGTATGGATGCTTGTATTAAAATGTATTTGCAAAAGTTGCTTATGTTAAAAATGCTGCAACAGAATCTTAACCAAGTTCTGAATGTGTATTGTGCCAGAGTCAGGTGAGTAGATGTGATATTCTACAACCAGCTGATGGACGGAACTCTGTTTTTTTTTTTTTTTTTTCTTTGGAATCTGATATAAAAGATCTATGTCAGTTATCACACTTCAGTTGTTTGTTTTAGTTGTACAGTTTGGTTAGTGTATAGTATCTCATCTTGTCTTGTGAAAGTGAGCATCTCAGAAGAACATCTTGCCTTGCAATACAAGGTGAGTTAACTAGAGACAGTTTCTCTTTAGTTCAGTTAGGATAGTACAGTGAGATTAATTTAGTATTATTTTTTTTCTGCATCTGTGTTATTTTTATATTTCCTGTGACTGAAACTGTGTTGTTTATTGTAACTAAATATTAAGTATTCTCCTGTTTTCTATTTTATCATCCATTATTAAATATTTTTATACTTTTTCATTGTGGCTGGTCTTTTACTTTTAACATCTTGAGAGTACTTGTGCTTATTTTAGTTATGCTATGGCCACTCCAATAAGCATTGCTGCTTTGATCACACTCTACCATTTATATCAGTATTAATTTGACACATTATAATTGGTTACTGTAGATTAATATGTGTGTATGTACCTTTAAGAAGCAATCCAAGGGATTGCACAAGTACATAAATACTGAGCATGTGCAAGTCTGACTGCCATTCTGTAGTAAACAAAGCATACAGAACCCTCTAAATGATATTTACATAAAGCAATATGTCCAATATTGATATAAATATTCAAATTACTATGGAAAATGTTTGAAATAAAGTCCAAATTGTATAAAACAAATAAAATAAGAGGAAACAACTGCATTTTCACTAAGCACATATTTTTTATATTAATCAAAGATATCTGAGTTATCAGAAGTGTATAAAGTGTTCACATGTTTGTGCAGTATTACAGTACAGTTATTTTGCAAAATACAGCTATTACAGGGCATATTTCACAAAGTACAGTATTTCAAAGAGTTTATTGTGCATTTGAATGCTGTTACAAGCTCACAGAACAGTTTGTTCATACATAATTACAAGGCTCATGTTTTTAGTGTGTTTGTGCATACTTAGTGGGCATGGCAGATGGATTACTGCACTTGTGTTTGATGGTAATATTGCTAAAAACTGGAGAGTGTTTGAACAAGAGTATGACATTTTCATACAGGCTGCATTTTCTAATACAAATAACCGTAAAAAGGCATTTATTCTACTTAATTTAGCTGGGTCAGAGGCCATTGAAAGAGAGCATTCATTTATGTATGCACCTGCTATCTATGCAGGAGAGAGGGAAAACCATCATATTATTGTACCGGCTGAGTCAAGGGAGGACCCTAAGTGCTTAAAATGTAAATTTAGAAAAATGTGTAACCCCCAGACAAATATTACAATGGAAAGGCACTTACGTTATACAAGGATCAAATGCCTGCTGAAACTTTTGAAGCACATATAACTGACTTGAGGAATAAGGCTGAATTTTGCAGAATTGATGATTTAAGGGATGAATTGATAAATGACAGATGTGTGTGGTATTAAAGATGATGCTGTGAGAAAGATTTTGCTTCATGGTAGTGATTTAACTTTGAATAAGGCCATTGAGATTTGTCAGATATACAAGCTCACAGAAAAGCACACAAATATGCTTATAAATGAGAATAGCTCTAGAAGGCACAGTGACAAAGCTCATGTTGATAGTATGCAGCATGTGGTTAAGGAAACAGGCCCAAATGCATGGCAGCAACTGAGGCCCCTGCAGCACTTACTGGTAAACCCCAGACCTTTCCAGCAAATTCCAGAATTCACACAGTCTCAATGAAGTATAACAGTGAGTCAGCAAACTCAAAGCATGGGCCCCAGCCTAGTTTTATTGCCAACTGCCGTAATTGTGGTGGAAGTCTGAAAAGGAAATATGTTTAGCTTTTGGTCAGCAATGCTACAAATGTAATAAATGTAATAATTTCAAAAGGTTTTGTAAATCAAAAGGTCTGCATTCTTTTATTAAAAGGGAACATTTCAAGAAACGAGTTGATCAATTTGAGAGCTGCAACCCTACTCTATGTTGACGGTGTGTCATTGATTCATGAAACACTTAGTTAATGCAGTAGATGTAAGGGCAAAGAATGAAGTACTTTGCATTGTTCAGATAAATGGAAAACCCATAGAGCTCAAAGTTGACACAGGTTCCAAATGTAATGTTATGTCAGCAGAAAAATTTGTTAGAGCATGTCATGGTGAAAGGCTTGATTTGGCAAAGTGTGTGAAGCTTGTTGCCTATGGTGGTGAAGAAATTCAGATTGAAGGCTCAGTAGTGCTTTCATGTTACTCTGCTGGAAGATGTTATGACTTATTTTATGTGGTCAAGAGGCATGTCCAGTCATTGTTAGGGCTCAGAGACAGTTTGAAAATGGGACTACTTTCATTTAATAAAGAAGTCCACCAAGTTAGCTTGAAAGACCAGTACTCTAATTTCACCCAGCACATTTTTTCTATCTATGCTGATCTTTTCAAAGACAAACTAGGGAAGCTTTCAGTCGTGTACTCCATGAACTTAGACCCAGTTGTCAGTCCGGTTATTAGGTCAGCACAAAAAGTTCCAATAGCCATACAGGACAGAGTCAAAACCAATCTAGATAAAATGGTGAGACAAGGTTTGATTTGTCCAGTTGTAACTCCAACTGACTGGGTATCTTCCATGGTGGTAGGTCATAAGCAAAGCCCAGACGACATCAGAATATGTATTGATCCATGAGATTTGAGCAAAGCACTAAAAAGACCTCATCACCCAATGCACACAGTCAAAGAAGTCATAGATCTTATGACAAATGCCACTGTTTTTTCTGTCTTAGATGCAAAGAGTTCATTTTAGCAGATTCAGCTTGAGAAGAAATCCTCATTGCTCACTACATTAAGTACTCCATCAAGCAGGTACAGATTTTTGAGAATGCCATTTGGGATAAATTCTGCAAGTGAAGTCTTTCAATGTGCAATGGAGCAACTTTTTTCTGGGTTTCTTTGTGCTATTATATTAGATGACATAGTAGTAGGAGCTAATGGTGAAGCTTAGTGTGACAGAAACCTCAGAAAAGTTCTGGAAAGAGCATGCCAAGTGAATCTTAAGCTCAGTCCACAGAAATGTCCTGAAACAGAGAATTGCTAGTCCACCGACTCTCAAATACTATGATGTTCACAAACCAGTAACTCTTTCCTGTGATGCTTCAAAATTTGGTCTTGGTGCAGTCATTCTACAAGTGGGCCAACCTGTTGCCTATGAATCAAGAACTCTTACCCAAATTGAAATGCGGTATGCCCAAATCGAGAAAGAGCTTTTGGCAATTGTGTTTGCATGTTCGAAGTTCCATGTTTATGCTTATGGTAGACCTACTTAGATTGAAACAGACCACCAACCTCTAGTCACTATCTTGAGAAAGCCTATGTATTCAGCTCCAGCCAGACTGCAATGCATGATGCTGTGACTGCAAAAGTATAACTTCACTCTTGTCTGCAAGAAAGGCAAACTTCTTTATCTTGCTGATACATTATCCAGATCACCCAGAAAAAACAATGAACAGCATGAGAATGAGGACCTTGATTTTTGAAGTCATGGAAGTGAGACATATTTCTTCCACACATCTTGATGAGCTGAGAGCTCACACAGCCACAGATACAGTTTTACAGAGGCTCAACCACTTTTGTCAATCAAGCATAGCCGTCAAAGCAATCCAGTTTACCTCGAGAAGTGCAACCTTATTTTCCATACAGAGATGAGATTTTGTCTGACAATGGTATTATTATGAAAGGTCTGAAAGTAATTGTTCTAAAGTCCTTGCAACCAGAGTACATCACTGTCTTGCATTGTGGTTACCCAGGAACCACTTCTACCAAAAGAAGGGTGAGAGGACTAGTATGTTGGCTTTCTATATCACAAGACATCGACAGAGAACTTTCATCTTGTTCTGTGTGTAATAGTACTAGGCCACATCAACACAAGGAACCCGTTCAGCTAAAACAGATTCCTAAACTACCTTGGTTGACAGTAGCCACTGACATTTTCAAGTGGAATGGTCAACATTATTTGGTGTTAGTAGACTCTTATTCTAATTGGTTTGAGATTGACCTGCTTCCTAACTTAGCATCCAGCACTGTCATTACTAAAATGAAATGTCATTTCACAGTCCATGGTAGTCTGTGCAAAGTTATTTCTAACAATGGCACACAGTTTACAAGCCAACAGTTCAAAAGATTTGCCAAAGAATGGGACTTTACTCATGTCACAAGTAGCCCTGAGTACCTGCATTCAAATGGTTTGGCGGAATGTGCAGTTCAAAGTGCTTAACAGTTATTACAGAAGTCAAAATTAGATAATAGTGATGTTTTCCTGAATCTCTTGAATCTCAGACACATTCCTTGTGATAAACATCTTGGTTCACCTGCTCAGAGACTTCTGTCGAGACAAACCAGAACCACATTACCAATTATTAGTCAACTGCTGGTTTCATGTGTTAAGAACAACTGGTCAGTGAAAAACAATCTGTTGAAGAAACACCTAACCCAGAAGGCCTACTATGATAAAACCAGCAAACTACTCAAACCATTATGAGAAAGAGAAGTGCTAAGGATGCAAACATCCAGAGGTTATGATTGTGAAGAATTTTTGCCCAGAGCCAAGATTGTATATTATGGAATCACAAGGCGCAGACTTTAGATGGAATCAGAAGCCTTTAATACCGGTGTCCGTGCCTATACCACAGCACATAACCTGTGAGAAAGACTCTATCTCAGAGTGAGTTGTCCGGTGTTCCAATTCCTGAGGAAGTTCCAGAGAATATTCTCCATTCCTGTGACGAATCCAAAAGTTCCAGATATGAGTTGTTCACTGAAGACTGTCCCTGTTGCTAAATTCAGTCCAGATTGTTATGTTACAAGATCCGGTCATATCTCCAGACCATGTAACAGATACATAGCAACTTGAACATGAATGTTGTGTTTTGTTTCTAATGTCTATAGTAATGCATGTATAAGTCTAATATTGTTTCTACCAAGGGCAATCTTTTTAAGAGGGAGGATGTAGATCAATGTGTGTGTATGTACCTTTAAGAAGCTATCCAAGGGCTTGCACAAGGATATAAATACTGAGCATGTGCAAGTCTGGCTGCCATTCTGTAGTAAACTTTTGAGATGTGAGCATGTATGTATGTAAGGTCTGTCTGTTAACCAGTTTGCTTATATTTTATGATGCAGCCATCCATCCTGATGTGTTTATGTATTAAAGAATCTAAATGAAATACCCAACCTGCTTGTCATCTATGTTAGAGAGGGATGAGCGACAGTTACCCTTTGTAAGAGCCTTAGAGTATCTGACTGATGGCAGTAATCTACCTTATGGTTTGGAGAGAGGGGACACAGCTGGTGAATCTGTGGCAGCCTTTCCCAGATGTGTGTGTGTGTGTGTGTGTGTGTGTGTGTGTGTGTGTGTGTGTGTGTAATAGATATTCAAGTGTATTTGTCAGATACTTAGAACTGGGACACAGTGCTCCAATGTGGGTCTTGTTTGAGATCTGGGGAGACAGACAGTCAATTCCCAGTGGTGCATGCTCCCTGTGTGCTCTTGGGATAAATTGTGCTTGATGCAGATAGCTGCATTTGAGCTACTGTGTAAATCCATTCCTGTTTTTAGGGACCTCCTCTCACCTGTGTCAGTGGTGAGGATTGGGGCTCCTTGATTACTGGCCCAAGGTAAAAAGTGGCCATCACAAATTTAAAGTTAAAACTTTAACTATGAATCTGTTTTTAGTTGAGTTTGCTTTTTGTAGACAGGCAGGTGTGAAATGCACTGTGTTTGGGCTACAAAAATTTGTCTAGCACTTATTGCAGATGAGCAATACTAAGAACTGTTTTATTCCCTCTGACTTTGTTTTTTATGTGTCTCTGACCAAGTAACTTCACCAACCAGTACTCCTAGGCTGCTCCTGAAAATGGTCACTTATGTCCAGTGGGCTGCCCCAGGCTGTTAGCAAATGTGTTCCACACTTGTATTTTAAATTTGAATATCCTTCACATAGCCACTAATTAGTGTTTCACCATATACTATTTGATTATGTATCCCAGCATGTCTCTTGTAGGTTAATAGGTTGTCAGATGTACTCACAGTTAATGTGAGTTTCAAGGGAAGAGATGTTTATTGTTTCTCATGCAAAGTCTGTTTTCAATGTGTTTTATTTAGAAAATGGATGTTAGTGTTTTGCTGTAAAATCTGAACTAAAAGTTTATCCCACAGGTCTTGGTGCTGGAGTCCCTCCTTTTTGGCTTCTACTTCTCTGAAGTTAAGACAAATGTCAAGTGCCTCTGGCTGACCAAGTTTTTAGATGACTGCAAACTAGGCATGGTCAATGAATCCTCTAAAGACACAGCCACCCTTCAAGAAGGTATGACACAGACAAACAACTAATGTCAGAGCCGCAGACTATCAATGTGAAAAATGCATAATAGTACTCTTTGGAAAGACAGCCACCTCCCTGGAAATTACCACATTTATAACAGTGGTCAGGTATCTGGGAAAACATGTTGACAGTAGCCTGAACTTTGACCACCATGTGTCTCATGTGGTGAGAAAAACATTCTGTGTTGCACAACTTATAAGTAAGGGCATGGCATCCAGGTCCATGGAGTATCTTTGGTCTGCTTTATTCGGCTCTCATCAAACCAATCACTAAATATAATGCACCCTTCAGACTATACCGGACCAGGTACTTGCAACAGCTTGACAGACCACAGAGGTTCCTAACCAAAGGAATACAGAGAGTAAACATGTCCTATATGGATCATGTCAAAGCCATATCTCTGTACTCAGTCTCCTGCAGACTGCTGCACAGTGATTTATTCATAGCCTATAAGGCACCTTCTTAGCCCACACGGATGGATTTGTTGCACAACCACAAAACAAACAGCATCAGTAATACCCATTCTAAGGCCCTAAACCTTGTCTGTGACATAAACAGGATAGGCTGGAGAGACAGGTATGTATCTCAACGATTACCCCTTCTCTAGAACAGGCTTCCCCATCTATGTGAAGGAAAGCTCATCCCTAACCCTACTTCAAAATACCTTTTACCAAAAGATGGAAAATTGCAAATTTACCCCAGTTTGTAATTTATGTGCCTAATAGACAAGGGCAGCCTGTGCACATTTGATGTGTACAAGGCTATATCATAACCATAAAATAATTTGTGGTATTTACACATGGCAGTAATATTTTGGTAAATTTTAGGTATGATGGGCTGGGCATAAAATAGCTTCTGGACCAATAAACTAGTAAATACCTATCAACCTATTAAATGAAACTCAGATCTTTGTGATAATTGTAAAGGTAAAGAAAATAGTATTCACAATGACAGGTTTTATGGTAACTAGGGAGAAACAGCCACATAATTGGATATCAGTATGGCTAGTGGGGCCTGGCTCATTACCCTGCATAGGGCCTATTTGGCCACAATTAAGCTCTTTTGACACGGGAGACATATGTGACAACCATACAACATTATCAGCCATTCAGGTTGGCCAGATCTGTACTGAGTGACGTCTGTGGGGATAGCTAGTCTTGATGACAGGGAAGTCAAAAATGAGTTGTAGGAATTATGTGAACAAGTAACCCCCCCCCCTCCAAAAATACAAATATGCTGTACGCAGTGATATTTTTGATTTTTGTATGATTTGCATGTTGCTGAACAAAAGCTGCTGCACCACTTATATTGTTTTTATTTTCTTGGTTTTTGCTTTATTCATTGCACAAAAGAAATGAATTCATGCATCAACAGATGTGATTTGTGTAATATACTCTAAACATGCTGCATTTTAGTAATATATTTTAATATATTTTGCAATACCTTCTTTACAGCCTCCAGCAACTGTGAAAGGGATGACACTTGTCAAATCATATAGTCTTGCAGATACCTCTCTTAACTTCTTAGAGTAAGAAATCTGGACAAAGCTATAAATAATGGGGGGACAAAGGCCCAAAACAGGACAATTCGTAAGTATTGCTCTTACATATTTAGAAAGTTGATAAAATAACAGGTTTTGCATTAGCATAAATTTTCTAAAGGGTATGAAGTCTGAAATTCAAATGTCCAGCTCCAGACAAGTGACAAGTGGAGTATCTCAGGGTTCAGCCCTGGGACCGCTCTTGTTTGGCATCTACTTCTCTGAAGTACAGGCCAACACTAAGGGACTCTGGCTAATAAAGTTTGCAGATGACTGCAAACTGGGAGCCGTTATTGAATCCCTAAATTACATGGATACTCTACAAAGGGGCCTTACAGAAACAAATGCTTGGTGCCAGAGCAATGGGCACAAGCTCAATGCCAAGAAATGTACAGTTATCCCCTTTGGGAAAAAACATGTACCCAGAATTACCACATAGGTGGCAGTACACTAAACACTGAAAGTGTGATAAAGAGACATAGGGACACAGGTGGACAGTGGTCTCACCTTCGATAACCACATCGCCACAACAGTCAGGAAATCCTTCTATGTGGCACACCTCATCGCTAAGGGCTTTTCATCCAGAAAAAAGGAGGTCATTGTCCCACTGTACTCATCCCTCATTAGACCCATTACAGAATACAACGCCTCATTTGGTATGTACCTCTCAAGACATCTGCAACTGGAAGGGCCGCAGAAATACCTCACTAAAAGAATCACAGGCCTAAAGCAGATGCCCTATGCTGACCACCTTAAAAAACTCCAGCTATACTCTGTGGCATATCGTCTACTCAGAGGCGAGCTCTGTTTAACATACAAGGCCATGTCAAACCCAGAGCTGTTGGACATGCTACACTTAAAGAAATCCCAATCCCTCATAGCCACACATCCCAGGGATCTAAACCTTGTCATCACAATAAAGAAAACATGCTGGAGGGATAGATTCCTGACCCAGAGACTCCCCAGACTCTGGAATAGACTGCCCATACATTTCAAGCAGAATGCCTCTTTGGCCCTCTTCAAAAGGAACATTGAAGATTGGATGGGAGAAAGGAAATTCACCCCAGGGATCATGTCAATCACCCTGCTAGACAGGGGTCCAGGGAAGTAACTAGTGTGGGAAGAAATAGCCAGGGAATTGTTATGGCTAGGCTTGCATAGGCCCTAGGGCCGATAGCCTAGTACCAACCTATGAACCTATCAATATTTTCTGACTTCAGTCCTTACAAATTTGTCAATAATTTGTCAGAATATCAAAATTTTAGGAGGAACAGACTAAAAATATGAGGTGAAAATCTGGACAAAAAGGGTTGGGAGGGTGGCTTAATGGCTAAGGTGTTTGCCTTACAAACACAAGTTGCAGGGTTTGAGTCTCACAAGGGATAATTGGCTAGGCTTAAAATGGCTCACAACAGCAGTTAGCTTAGTACTAAACTATGAACTATACGAGTCTGAATTATATGGCGTGATGATCAGAGCAATCTAACCTTCAGCATCCATTATGCAGTCACTGTTGCATATTAATGTGCTACAGTCTTCTCTACAAAATAAAATTGTAAAGGATTTTTGAATTCTTTCTGGCAGTTACAGCAGAGGACTAAAACTCTGACTTGTCGATGAGCTGCTTCCTCTTTCCAGGGGTAAGGGATTTTAATCTTTCTACCTTCATTTGCCTACTGTGTGACCTTGAGCAAGTCACTAAACCAGACAGTGCTCTGGGGCAATAGGGCATTTTTTTTTTTTTTTTTTGGTCCCCCCTTAGGACATTATTCAATTTTCTCAGCCCCCAGTGCACCACATCCACACCAGGTTGATCAGCCCACTTCCTACATCTCCAGACTTACTCTGGTTTTTGCTGGGGCCTGGTGTGGATCCTAAGGGCTTGGGGGCTCAACCATTTCTGCACCCATCTTGAAGGGTTTCTTTACATGGCCTAACCACTCCCTGCTTGGCCTCCCATGTTTGTCAATTATGTCTGAGGGTAATTCCCTTTTTTGGACCGCAATTTCCCTAAGGAAGCACCATCAATGAATGCCCTCCCACCTAGGATGAGCATGCAAATCCCTCCCTACCATTTGTAGATGAAGCACTGAAATGCAAAGTTGTTTGCCAACAGCAACATGTGCAACATTAATAGTTCCCTTTAATGTACAATTATTCAGATTACTTCTACTTCTGCATATATTGTGCACTTTGACTTAGAAAGAAGTTATATTCTTACGATAATGTTCCATCTGTGTTGTCGATCTTCATTCATTCTTGACTTATGGGTTTCAGTTCCGTCCATGGAACCAACTCGGCCGTTGTAACAAGCTTGCGCCAGACAGAAACTCTCGAGCTAAGGCTACACATAGTGACTCTCTTCCCTTCCCCTCAGATTGAGTTTTGCCCATAGAAAAATATTTAGGAGCTTTATCTGAGCAACTGTCCTACTACAAAACCAGGACTAGATCTGAACCTCCAGGAGTCTTTGGAGGGGGTTGGACGATGGGATGTCAAGAATGAATGCTCCATACCATCATGCACCCACTTCAAAACTTTACTAAAAGCGCACCTAAAAACATGCGGGCTATGCCCTTGCAACTCCCACTCTAATATCACCCTCCCCATCCAACCACTACCTTTCTTTCCACTCCACTAACCACCTTGATTATAGCAAGCTCAGATGCTCATAAGCCAGTACTTATTATACAGCAGGAACATTTTCTTGTAACATTTGTTAATGTCTGTTATGTACTTAACAGATAAAGATTCTAGTTGTCTACTGATGTACTATGTTCTTCATCTGTAAATATGTTGTAAGTAATTGCTATGTAAATTGTTAATCGCTATATAATCCAATGTAACTACTGTCTATTTTAACTGTGGAGCTTTTCTCCCTGGGTCTCCGCTGAAAATGGACCTACGTCCAGTCGGACAATCCCGGTCAACAAATATAAATAAATAAAAATAAATAAATAAATAAGTAAATAAATGAAGATAGACAACACAGATGGAACTTTATGGTAAGAACATAACTTCTTTATCCGATGTTGTCAATCCTCATTCATTCTTGACTTGTGGGACAGAGTCCCTAACTACTTTATGTCCTGGGAGGCCCTATAGAAGGATATTCCTGAGCACCATAGAGCCAAAGGATGCTCTTCCCTGGAGATCATATCCAATTTGTAATGAGTGATAAAGGTATGCAGGGTAGCCCAAGTGGCCACTGCACAAATGTCATCCATAGAGGCTTTAGAATGAAAGGCTACTGAAGTGGAAATTGATCTGGTAGAATGAGCCTTGATCTTTGTTGATAGCATTTTATTTTGATCGTAAACAAAGGTGATGCAATCTCTCAACCATTTTGATAAGGTAACTTTGGAAACCAGTTTCCCCAGTCGAGTGCCTGAAAAGGACAAAAACAATTGATCTGATTTTCTAAATATTTTTGTTCTAGTCAAGTGAAAACATAATTGTCTGTGCACATCCAACATATGTAAACAGTATTCTCCCTTGTTTGAGAAGTGTGGAAAGAAAACTGGTAGGTCTATGGCTTGGTTAATATTTGAGCCTGATAACAACCTTAGGAAGGAAAGAGGGGTTGGTTCTAAGTAATACTCTCTCTTTGTGAAAAATAATGTATGGACATTTCATGCACAAAGCCTGTAATTCTGATATTCTCCTGGCTGATGTGATGGCTACCAGGAAAAGGGTCTTCCAAGATAAGAATCTGATATCACAGATGGCTGCGGGTTCAAAGGGTTAACAGGTTAAACTTTGCAAAACTAATGTTAAATTCCAAGGTTCAGTGGGTTCTTTAAAGGGTGGTTTCAAATGTATAATGCTTTTCAGGAAGGTTTTGCAAAGAAGATGAGACATTAAGGAAAGGTCATCAAAACCATTATGAAAATTTGAAATATCAGCTAAATGAACTCTAAGAGTAGAAGCTGAGGCTCCTGATTGGAAAATACTTGGGAAATATTCTAATAACTTATCAATCGAGGCTGAAAAAGGGTACATTTTTTCTGCAATAGACCAAAGCACAAATCTGTTCCATTTACTAAGATAAAGTTTCCTGGTGGATGGTTTATGGGAAGCCAGAAGAATCTTCTGTACTGAGGAAGACAGATTTTTCTGCCTGGCAATTACTGGAAGTGGAGGTATCAAGCTGTCATCTTGAGACTGTCTAGGTTGCTATGGACCAGCCCCTGCAGATGAGACAACAGGTCTAGAGTTGTATCCAGAGTCCACAGACGGTGAACCAGATAAGGCCAGAGGAAGGAGAACCAGACTTGCTTGGGCCAATAAGGCACAATGAGGATCACTTTGCTTCTCAACTGTTGGACCTTCTTCAAAAACTGGGGGATCAGGGGGAAAGGCGGAAAGGCATAAAGCAGTCCCGGGGACCAATCATGTAGAACAGCATCTCTTGGGGACTTCCCCTGAGGGGGGGGACAGGTCAAAGTAACTGCTGCATTTGTGGTTTATGGGAGATGCAAATAGGTTGCAGCAAGGCTGAGCCTAATGACAAAATATCTTCATCGATTGAGAGACCACTCATGAGGCAGGAAAATGCATCTGCTCAGTTTGTCCACAATCACGTTGGAATTCCCCAGAATGTGCATTGCTATCAGAAAGTGATTGGATGCTATCACCCACTGCCACACTCTTAGGGCTTCCTGACATAAAGGGTAAGATCTGGTTCTTCCCTGTTTGTTGATGTACCAGACCACTGACATGTTGCCTGAATGGACAGCAATTGTCCCTGAAGGGAGGGTCGATTGAAGTGCCTGCAATGCTAGAAGCACGGCCTACAGTTCCAGGATGTTGATATGGAAATTTGCCACTGAGGGGGACCAAGTGTTTTGGACTGTCTTTCCCTGAAAATGCCCCCCCAATCAGGGATGCATCCATGGTCACTATGGCCTTGGGCTGAGCGGGGCTGAAAGGGAGACTCCATAATTCCTGTTCTGACTTCATCCACCACATTAGATCCTGCTTGCATTGGTTGGTTATGTGGATTAGGTAAGACATTGGGTGTGTTTACACAGACCATGGTGATGCCAGGAGCCATTGAAGCAACCTCATTTGATACCTTGCCAATGGAACTAACGTGGTTGTCATAGCCATTGACCCTAGAAGTTGTAAGACTAAGTGAGCTGGGACCTTGTCGTGAAAGAGTATCACTTGAAGCTGTGATCTTAACCTTTGCAGCCTGTGAAGAAGAAGAGCAGCCATACAGGAGTTTGTATTAAATGTTGCTCCAATGAATTCTATCTCTTGTGTGGGTGGCAGCTTTGATTTTCCTCTGTTTATTGAAATGTCTAAATATTCTACAAGGTCTTGGATGGAGTCCTAGGCATGAAGCAGTAGATGCCTGGAGGAGGAGGTAAGCAGCCAGTTATCTACATAGGGAAACATATGGAATCCTTGTAGCCTTAAATTAGTTGCTACCACTGTCATGCTTTGGTGAACACCCTGGGGGCTGTGGTGAGACCAAAGAGCAGTACTCGAAATTGGTAGTCACTGGCTCCCAGCCAGAAATGGAGGTATCTTCTGGAGCACTTGTCCATCTTTATGTGGTAATATGCATTTTGAAGATCTATAGAGCATATCCAATCATCTTTCTTCAGAAATGGAAGAATAGACTGTACCGTGACCATCTGGAATTTTGTCTTTCAAACAAACTTGTTCAGAACACTGAGGTCTAGAACTGGCCTCCAGTCCCCTGTCTTTTTTGACACTAAAAAGAACCTTGAGTAAAATCCGGATCCTATTTGGTCTGGTGGGACTGTTTGGATGACTCTCATTTGAAGCAGCTTTTGAATTTTTTGTGCTGCTGTATCCCTTTGACTGGGTGGAACATCAGGGATTGCCTTTGCGGTCGTGGATAGAGATCAGTGGGGATATGGTAACCTCTGGTAATTATCGTCTGCACCCAATAATCTAATGTTATTGAGTGCCAGAGTGGTGCAGAGAGAATCTTCCCCTGACTGCCTCCAGAGGTAGGCAATCAAACCACCACTCAGGAGCGCTGGTAGGGTTGTCCACAGAAGGAATCCCTGGAACCCGGGTTACGCAGGCCCCCTCTGCCACGGGAAGGGCATCTTCCAGATGAGTTTTCCCCTTTGCCCCAGTGGGAAAACTCACCATGTGTGAACCACATCTTCCCACACCTCTGATTCTTGAAGTAAGGTCGTTGAGGAGTTGAAAAACGTGCACTGACTGCAGAAAGGGTGTTTCTGTCCTTCTCACACCTGGCTAATGTGTCTTTGAGTTTTGGGCCAAACAATGAGGTAGCATCAACAGGAGCATTGATGAAGAAAGACAAAGGGGTCTGCAAAATCACACAAGTGCATCCAGGCATGGCACCTAATGGCAGCACCTGTACCCACTGCCCTGGCTATCCCTTCAGTTGTGTGATCAATAAGCCAAATGGACAAGTTTGATATTGATTCTAAGGTTGCAAGCGGAGAGGCAATTTTATCACGTACCTCATCAGATGCTGCTCCTGCCAAGGTGCCTGAGATCTCAGTAATCACGGCCCTCTGAAGATGAGTGAAATGTCCCTAGAGATTCAACAACCATATGGCAAAGATTGTTGAAGCATAGACCCACTTCTCAAATCTGTCCATTATCCGAAACTCTTGGTTTGGAGGAGGGACAGCTGGTCTCTCCCCTGCGAGTTCCTTCTTTGTGGCAGCTGCCACCACCATAGCATCAACCGCAAAGCCTTTAGATCAGTGGGGCTGGTCCTCTGGTGCACTAAGTATTTTGTCCAGTCTCCAGGGAATTGACAATATAGTGTTAGGGGCCTTTCAAGCATGCTGCATGATGAGCTTGACCAAATCATCAGCAGGTGGTGTCAACCAAGAAGTAGAAGGTTGGGCATGAAAAGCCTGCAAGAAGACAGATTCCTTGGAGGAAGGGTTGGTGGATTTCCAATCACCCCTCTGTTTCAAGATTTTCAGGATGTCTCCAATGGAGACATCTTCAGAGGGTGACCGAGGGGACACTTCCCCTTCATCATAGTCTGTATCCTCAGTGACAGATTCTTCTGGAGAATCTATGTGCTTCCTCTTGCATGACCTCTTACAGAGTGGCTCATCAGGGGGAAGGTCTGAGGGGGATGCCGAAAAGAGGGTACCCTGCTGCAGAGTGTCTTGCTGCTCATGTGTCCACTGCCCTGATGTAGGAGGTTGTGACAGCTGCAAGCCAGAGGGTACGTAGATGTGACACTCCGAAGGAGATGGTGCCAACTGAGAGCCTGCTGAGGCAAGAACTCTTTCCATAATCTGGAAGGCAGGCCCACCTGAAGGGGGATGGGAAAGACAACCTCGGAACTGGGGTCACACCCCACTCCGACGAGCACACCTCCAGGGCAGGAACCTCAAGAGGACCTGGAACTGTCAAAGCACTCAGAGCCACAGACGGTGCCATGGAAAAAATCGGCACCGGAGCCGGCAACCAAGTCACGGTCCCGAGGGTGAGTTGGCTCCAAATGAGCCGAGGACCAAAGAGTCGGCTCCAGAGTTGAGGTGAGGTCCATCACTGGCACCAAAGTAGTTGGAACCGGGTGTAGCATCTAAGTTAAGGCTCCCAGACCTGCAGAGAGGTTGAAGGAGGAAGATAGGATGGAGTCCTTGAAGAATAGACCTCGGCTCCAGATGGGAGGGAGGTCCTAGGGGGGGTTGGAATACCTCTGGACACCAAGAGCTGATCCACTAACCTGACTACATCAAATTCTGAAAGGCTCCTAGTGGAATGAATAGACATACTCCAGGGAGATTCTGAACGTTTTATGAAAGTGCTTGACTGTTGACCATAAAAGGGGTCAACAGATGGGGAGTATCTAGTTCTGTGTAGGGTTTCAACCTTCAGCACTGTGGTCGGCTGACCAATTGTTTATGTTGTAGAGCAGGTAACCGGTATGGATGAAACTACTGTTGGTGCTGAGAGGGTCAGAGGTACCGATGAAGAGGTCAATACTGTGGTAAGCTTTGTCTGTTCTGGAAGAGTTGGCACTGTGGAAGGAGTCATAGATTTCAGTGCCAAAACAGTAGTCAAAGTCAATTTTGATTGTTTAGGTTTCGATTCCCAAGCAGAAACCTGGCCTCTGGAAGATTTCAGGTCATGAGCTTGAGGGGACGGTGAAACGGAGTGGCTCCATGTCTTCGATTCTTTCTTAGGAGACTATGACGTCTCTGCCTCAGACAAAGACTCTTAGAAAGGGAATTTTAACAGCCCCTTGAGGGTTAATTTGTTATGGTGCTCTGCAAGGGTCTGGGTACTAAAACCCTTGTAGAGCTCACAAGGTTGCTGGACTTCCAATTGTGGCACCCCCAAACAATATACGCAGGAAAGATGCCTGTCTGAGTTGGGCATCTTTCTGCCACAATCCTGACCTGTTTCTCTGCCATGATCAGTTAAGGTTAACTAAACAGTTCAGCCACACACACACCAATAGTAAGATAAGAGAAAAAGAAGAAGAATTTTATTTTTTTTTTTAAATGTACCAACAATGGTAATGGAGAAGGATACCCAGAAGGGTAAAGGAAGGGAAAAAGAATACCAACAGTGGTATTAGAGATTTACCAAAGGTAAAAAGGGAAGGGAGGGGCCTATACCAGTGATGATATAGAAGAAATACCAAAAAAGGTAACAATGGGGAAAAAACAGCAATTTAGGCAATAGAGTAAACTAACAATAAATTCTTTATAGACTATAGAAAGCTACAAAGAAGAAAATATATAAAAAAAAAAAAAGCACTTAGCTTGAGAGCACGGCTGACATATCCTAAAACTCTACACGGCAAACAAGATCTGAGGGGAAGGGAAGAGAGGCATGACGGGTAGCCTTAGCTCAAGAGTTTCCGGCTGGCGCGCGTTTGTTACAATGGCCGAGTCAGTTCCGTGGACAGAACTGAAACCCGCAAGTCAAGAATGAATGAAGATTGACAACATCAGATCATATGTTATCAGGTGGTTACTGTTTCTTTTTTTTACCTCATAAAAATTCTTCTACTTAAACTGTGCTACACATAGCTGGGTCTTATGGTGTGATGTTACTGATCTTCATACAATTTTATGTAGTTCATCCGAAGCTAATAATAAAGTATGTGTAATTTATTTCTTCATAACAATAAGGGGGTGTGCACAGTCAACAAAATGTCTAATTGTTGGCGGGGGTGGGAAGCTATATAATTGTTGGTGGGGGTGGGAAGCTATCTGTGGATGAAAGTACCTTATGTTCCTATCATCAGTTTTAAACAGTCTTTATTTATTTATTTGTTTGTGTGTCTGTCTTTGTTTACTAGAAAAGTATGACTGGGCAAAGCCCATTTTTAGTGGAAGACTGGGGAGAAAATCTCCAGCAGATACATTTAAGATGCTCATGAGAAAACAATTTTTACAAAGATACATTACACAGACAGTTCTTATGACATCTAGATTCAAACAGGTAATTGTTCAATAGTGACACTATGCAATGATAAAACATTTTTTTTTCTATGGTGACATTATACATGATATTAAATTCAAAATATAAAACATTTAGTATGTAAACAGTTCATGTTTAATACATACAACAAGCAGACATCAAATATGACCTATAAGACCTGGATAGCAGGGTTACAATTTAGATGTTAGGAATAAATAAAATTGAGGTAAGGAGTGTGAAACTTTAGTTGGAAGGCAGTAGTTAAAGCTGTATAAGGGAGAGAGGTGTTATATAGCTGATGAGTCAAACATAGTGGGGGCATGAATGCTAGGGTACTTACTGGTATAAAGCCTGGTTATAAGATAGTGGTGGAGAATATTTGACAGAGATGGATGAAGTGTGAAGGTCAGAAAGAAACTGAAATGTAAAGTGGGGATTATGGTAGGAAGGATACTGAAGAATAGTAGAAAGGTTTGTTGTGTAGAAGGGGGTAGAGGTTATAAAGGGATATGGGGTATGAGCTGATACAGGAAAATGGAGTTACCTAGTTGATGAGCATGTGTATGACCATGTGTGGTTTAAGTGTTGTTTTAGTAAAGGCTTTAAAGAGGAAAGTTCCATAGTCTGTTTTAGGTATGTTGGGATGGTGTTCCACACTTTAGATACTTAATGGGAGTATAGTGAATCACCTGCTAAGTTATTAGA
Organism: Protopterus annectens; assembly: GCF_019279795.1. Taxonomy (NCBI): domain Eukaryota; kingdom Metazoa; phylum Chordata; order Ceratodontiformes; family Protopteridae; genus Protopterus; species Protopterus annectens. The sequence goes on from NC_056729.1 coordinate 1,391,119,005, forward strand.
TTTTTGTATGATTACTAAGAGCTTAGTGGTTGAACAAATGTCTCCACCTGGAGAATAGAGCTACAGGGTATCCTTTAGTGCTAGACATGTTTCCGGTGCATGTATAAGATTGTGTGCAGAAGTTGGGAGTATGCTAAATAGTTAGCTGAAGCCAGTTTTGTTTCAGGGCTTTGCAATGATGAGGCCTGTATGTAAAGCTGGCAGCAAATTTGGCTACTTTATTGTAACAGGCAAACAATTTAGCAGTAAGTGTAGTATTGTGGTGTGTAAGAATAGATGTGGCAGATATAGCAGGAATGGAGGAAGGTAAGTAGAGGCTAGTATTTGTTTTGCATCATCTGCCAGGTAGTGATTTGTTCTATAGGGGAGCTGAGTTTCTGCTGTTTTTTTAATGGCATGCAATATGTGTTAGCCAAATTTGAGGTTATTGACAATTAGGACATTCATAATTTTTTTGAGTGGCAGTTTCAATTTATGTGTCGTTGGGTGAGGTTATTACAAAATATTTTTTTGGTATTGTTTAGACGTGAACAGCATAACTTTTTTGTTTGTGTTTTAGAATTTAAGAATAAATTTGCATCTCTTAGCCAACTTCCAATGACAGTGAAAGGGTTTTGGGTGATGTCCTGAGGTGCTGGTATTTGTGTAGCTACACGTCTAAGGATTAAGTCATCAGCATATTGAACTATGCTAGTGAAGTAGCATGGTAACCTAATACTGATCGTTGTGGAACACCAACAGTGACTGGTAGGAAGGATGAGAGATTTTGCTTACATTTGACTGCTTGCTGGTTGTCAGATAGCTAAGGAACCATGAAAGTGAAAGGACTGAGTGAAGCTAAGGGAAGAAAATTCAGTAGGGAGATGTTGATGAGATACAGTGTCAAATGTATTTTTATATCTAAGAATAGTGAAGATACTAGGTTGCGGTCATTCCTATGTTGGTTTATGATATTGGTAAACTTGAGGTGATCAGTGGTAGTACTATGGTGAGGTCTAAAACCATGCTGGGTTTTAGAGAAAGAGTTGTAAGAGTTAATATACTGCACAGGTTATGAGCAGTTGCATTTTTCTAGTATTTCAGATATAGGGAACAGGATGCCAAAAGGTATATAGTTGAAAAAGTTTGCAGATGTGTCACCTTTGTGGAGTAGTGTTATATATGATTTTTTCCAGATGGATGGGGCACCTCACAGATATAGATCAGTTTATCAGTATGGGTACAATTTTAGATAATCTGCTGGAAGGTGGTCAACAGAGGTTGGTTTTATTTTCAGTATAAGTTTTCTTATAGTAGGGGGTGGATACTGAGAAGAAGGAGACTAAATGTAACTGGTTAGTAGAGGATGGGAGAAGACACATAGATTAATTATTACTATCTTTTATTAATATTTTCTGTATAAAGGAGTTGAATTGAGATGGTACTGAGCCAGTGGTGGTAAACGTAGAAGAGGCTGTGGTAGTTTGGCCAGGATGTATTATTAGTGATGACCAAAAAAGTCTTGTTTTTTGTACTTATATTGAAGGTTGGTATAATAGGTTTGTTTATCCATTTTAATGCCATTCCTTGCAAGATTTATCAGATACCTAAATGAGTGAAATATATTTTGTGTTCTGCTTTTATGCCAGCCTTTCTAGGCTTCATCTCTTTGAATCATGATGTTTTTGGCTTCTTTATTTTACCACAGATTTTAATGTGTTCAACTTATATTGGGTCAGGGTATTGACAAATATGCCTTTGTTACATTTTGTTGTATTACCTATTTGTTTATAAACTGTGCTTTTGGATTGGATACTGCAGTTTCTGACTGCCTAGGTGGGAAGGTGATCACTTATTGTGTCTTGCAGACATCCCAATGTTTGAATTGTGTTGGTTTGTTAGTAAGAATCCAGTCTAAAGTTGAATATTTTGTCAGACTTTTCATTGATCCTAGTGGTGGAGGTGATTAGCTGTGTAACGTCGTACAAGTTAATTGATTGTAAGGGTGTGTTTTCACTGATCAGCTGCCAGTCTATGTTAAATTTTTTGTTGAATATGCAAAGATATCCATTACAGGATGTTGAGAGTCCTTATTACTATACTTCTTCAGAAAATTAACTGAGATACAAAGTTCATGGCAAGATATTTATTGTTCAGAATAGAGTGGCAGCATCTCAGATGATCTGAACTAGACTTACTAACATAGCAGAACTACAGACTTTTAAACACTAAGCATTATTCCGGAAAATTCCTTCAATTATAATGCACATCCTTGATTGGCAGTAAAAATAAGTAAATATCATATAGAACCTGTCAACACTTCAGCACTTTCTCATGACTTTACTCAAGGAGTATACAAACAAGACTGTATCTATTATAGAGCATGTAGCAAGAAATGGTCAAACTATAATATTTTTTTGTTTCATAACAAAGCAGTAGTATGAGCCTTACCTATCTTGAAACATATAGTTGCTGTACCCATGCCTTTCAGAATACAAACATATTTTTGGTCTAAAATACAGAAATCCATGTTGTCAGTTATAATGTCTGAAATAATTTTACTATAGAAAATCCATTCTGACACTTATATTTCTGCTAATTCAATACAGACGTAACAGAGAATATTTACTGCTGTTTAAATGTTGTTAACAGATGGAATACAAATAGCTGAAATGCATAACAGACTTTCTATTGTAGATAAGGAGATATGTCAGGAATTCTGCCTTGTTAACTTTTTGGGACCTGTATGGTGATTGTGGTTATTTCTAACCATTTTTTTGTAGACAATGGCGACATCACTAACGCATTTGTTTTTACTGTCAAGCCTAAGCATATTAAATCACGGGGCTGACTTCATTATCTAATATATCTTTATTTAACTAGATTTCAATAGTAAGTAGTATATCGGGGGGAGAGAGTAGCTGGATACACATAACGGTCTTGGATTTCGTACCATACGTCTAACATTCATGTTTACAAACAGGAGCTTGGATTCAGAGTTAGATGGAGAAGTAAACCTAGAAGCATTTATATTTATGTTGGCTGGCTGTTGCATTGCTAAATAGTAGGGCAGGATTTGGTGTGAATGTTACTGCTAATTTTCCTGAGTGGAATTAGAGGTGTAGAGCCATTTACATTTTAGCTTAGTTTTTACTGTAATTTTTGTATATAAGGACTATGATGATGTATCTGTATTTGAAGAGGTCAGAGAAAGAGCGATGCAGACAAGGTGATATGTTGTGGGAGATCTGAAATGAGTTATGGTGTGATAAATATAGGTTATTAAGAGTAATATTTATCAGTATGGGAGAGATGATAGTGAGGTGCTTCAGTGCAGTGTGTACACAAAATAACAGCATTTTGGTTACAGACATTGTTGGTAGGGGTGACAGAGTTAGGCCAAAATTAGTCTGTATCATATGAGGAACATAGATGGGATAAATGGAGGAATGAGTATTGCTAAAGATTTCCTTAGAAGTATTGTCAAGGAGACTGAAAAGAATTAGATAAAGAGCACAGCAGTATGGGAGGGGGAAATATGTGTTTTGAATTATGCTAAATATTAGAAGGAAGTTGGGAAAAGGTGAATAGGAAAAACGTGATTTTTGTGATATATTTGAGCAGGTTTAGGGAATAGGTGTCACAAGTAACAATGACTTTAGTGACTGGATTTACAGGACTAGTGTTCATGTGTGTGCAGCTTAAGTTGGAATAGTTTATTTTGGCTACTGTGTGTTTGCATGAAACAAATTTGAAATGTGTTACTTTGATCATTATTGTTATTCTTTTTACTTTTTTAACACAGACATCTGAGAAGGATGCAAACAATAAGGTAGCTATACTTGCTGGGTTTGTGGGATACCTATGGATAAAAATGGCAGATGCTGCTGAGTTGATAAAGTTAAAAAAGTCATTAGTCTACCTTTGCAGGACTTGTGTGTATCTGTGTAAAGCAAATTGAAATACTTTAATTTGGCTATTTTTATCACTGTCATACATGTAATATGTACACAGTCAATAAAGTGGTCATAACTGATGAGTAAGGATACAGGTGGATTATAATGACAGCAGTTTATGCGGGCCTTTATGGCTGAAATGTTCTGAAATGGGTCCTTATTTGTCATTACTGGTCAATACATTCTGAACAGAGGAAGGATGACAAGGAGACATGGTGGTGAAATGAGGAAGTACAGGAGAGTATACAGAGAAAGAGGTTGGCAAAGAAAAAGTGTGATTGTCAGAGAGATGAAGAAAGTAGGCAGGAGTATAAGGAGATGAGGTGTATGGCAAAGAGAGAGGTGGCGAAGGCTAAGGCATATGAAGAGTTGTATGAAAGGTTGGACACTAAGGAGGGAGAAAAGGACCAGTACCGATTGGCTAGACAGAGGGACCGAGCTAGGAAAGATGTGCTGCAGGTAAAGGTGATAAAGGATAATGAGGGAAACATGCTCACAAGCGAGAAGAATGTGTTGAGCAGATGGAAAGAGTACTTTGAGGGGTTGATGAATGAAGAGAATGAGAGGGAGAGAAGGTTGGATGATGTGGGGATAGTGAATCATGAAGTGCAATGGATTAGCAAGGAGGAAGTAAGGATAGCTCTGAAGAGGATGAAAAATGGAAAGGCTGTTGGTCTAGATGACATACCTGTGGAAGCATGGAGATGTTTAGGTGAAATGGCAGTGGAGTTTCTAACCAGATTGTTTTAATAAAATCTTGGAAAATGAGAGGGTGCCTGAGGAATGGAGAATAAGTGTTTTGGTACCGATTTTTAAGAATAAGGGTGATGTACAGAGCTGTAGTAACTACAGAGGGATTAAATTGATTAGTCACAGCATGAAGTTATGGGAAAGAGTAGTGGAAGCTAGGTTAAGAGGGGACATGATGATTAGTGATCAACAGTATGGTTTCATGCCGGGAAAGAGCACTGCAGATGCAATGTGTTGATGGAGAAGTACAGAGAAGGTCAGAAGGAGTTGCATTGTGTTTTTGTAGACTTAGAGAAAGCATATGACAGGGTGCCTAGAGAGGAGTTGTGGTATTGTATGAGGAAGTCGGGAGTGTCCGAGATGTATGTAAAGCAGTAAGGTCTGCAGTGGGAGTGACGGATGCATTTAAGGTGGAGGTGGGTTTACATCAAGGATCAGCTCTGAGCCCTTTCTATTTTGCAAAGGTGATGGACAGGTTGACAGATGAGATCAGACAGGAGTCCCCGTGGACTACGATGTTTGCAGATGACATTGTGATCTGTAGTGAGAGTAGGGAACAGGTGGAGGAGACCCTAGAGAGATGGAGATATGCTCTACAGAGAAGAGGAATGAAGGTCAGCAGGACTAAGACAGAATATATGTGTGTGAATGAGAGGGAGGACAGAGGAATGGTGAGGATGCAAGGAGTAGAGGTGGCGAAGGTGGATGAGTTTAAATACTTGGGATCAACAGTTCAGAGTAATGGTGGTGAGTGTGGAAGAGAGGTGAAGAAGAGAGTACAGGCAGGATGGATTGGGTGGAGAAGAGTGTCAGGAGTGTGGGTGGAGAAGAGTGTCAGGAGTGATTTGTGACAGACGAGTACTAGTAAGAGTGAAAGGGAAGGTCTACAAGAGGGTAATGAGACCAGCTATGTTATATGGGTTGGAGACAGTGGCAGTGACAAAAAAGCAGGAGTTAGAGCTGGATGTGGCAGAGTTAAATATGTTAAGATTTGTACTGGGAGTGACAAGGGTAGACAGGATTAGGAATAAGTAATATTAGAGGGTCAGCCCAGGTTGGAAGGTTTGGAGACAAAGCCAGAGAGGTAAGATTACGTTGGTTTGGGCATGTACTGAGGAGGGATGCTGAGTATATTGGGAAAAAAGATGCTAAGGATGAAGCTACCAGGTAACAGGAAAAGAAGAAGGCCTAAGATAAGGTTTATGGATGTGGTGAGAGAGGACATACAGGTGGCTGGTGTGACAGAGCAAGATGCAGAGGACAGGAAGAAATGGAAACAGATGATCCAGTTCCAATGTTTAGATCCCAAAAGATCCAATGTTCCCATTCCCAGCACCTGTCATTGCTGCTCAAATTCAGATCAAAACAGCTATTGACGTAGGTATGCAAGGCTAGTTGTAACACTAAAATAATTTTAACTACTTGTTCATGTTTCAGTAATTGATTATTTTGTTTTGAACTACTTGCTGACATCTAGGATTTGCACATTATTTGATTAGGTTATTTTGAACTTTCTGTCATTCTTATTTTTTTTTCTGCTGTCATGTATGTGGATTGTGCCAGAGAATCCTAGTTGCATTACTTGACCAAATAAAAGGTTGATGAAGTAGCTGATATAGTTTGGAGTTTAAAAAGGTATTGAATTGAGTCATGGAGGACTCCCACCATTAGAACATTTTCATGTTGAGTGCACATAACAAACGTTTATATGCAGAAGGCATTTATTAGTAAAATCCTGTCAGAAGCCAAAAAGGCAAGTTATTGACTATAAGTAATATTGCTGGTGGTCTAGAAAGTGAATGTTTGACTCTTTACAGATGACATAAGTCTGTACTGTTTTTAGTATACTAGAAGCCAATGTGGTGGCTGTGATGGTATGAACAGGTGATCATGTGATTGAGAAATTACTTTCATTGTGAATACAAGGAAACAATGACTCTGGGACAGAGTAGCATTGATATCTGTTTCCGTATTTAGTAGTTTCTTTATCTGATGATACTAGCTTACCCAAAATGTATTTCTCTTTATGGGCAAGACCCAGTAAGTAAACTTATGTTTAGTAAATACCAAGTACAGAGTCATAATGAAAAAAAAATGCCACACACACAATTACATTTCTTAACTAGTGATTTTAGCCTAGTAGTACCCTGAAATATCCTGTTTTAAAAATAAGGAAGAACTGCTGCCATATTTCATTGTCTGTTCTTCAGTTTGCATTTGAAAGTTGGTATCCCACAATTCCATTCAAGTGGGTGGGGTTACATAATTATGTATGCAAATGTTATGTTAATCAGTGTACAGATTTGTATCTATTCTGCATGGGCCTTTGTCCAGATTTTTGATGTTTCCAGGTTGAGAGTTATGAAGGCCTGTACATGCATGTGACAGTCACAGATGCTGCTTCACTTGAAGCTACTCACAGCTGCCAAGACACTCCACATGACTCGCAAAAAAAAGTTACTTCTAGCTTTTTAAACAAGTATTACATCTTTTCATTTAGAAAAAAAGTATTATACTCACTATGATCAGATACTACACACTTTATAAAGTCATCTGTACTAGTGTTATTATTGCTGTAAAATTAAATTATATAAGTCTTTAAAGAAAACAACATTTCACAATAACTACTGATATTTCATACAAGCAATAGATACAAGTATTTTTCTCAAGTCTGCCATACGTTGAATATTGTACATTGTTTCGAGTTCTCTGAACTCCACACTCAAAGCAGCAGTAGCATTAGTAGAAGGTAAAAGTTTAATAATGGTAGATTCTGCAAAGGAATCTTCTCTGCTTGCTCTAACATCTGTTCAAGAATATTTGCTTGACATCTGTCACAGTGCCTGACATTTCTATATTTGATCTGAACAGCTGAATCTCTGTCAAGTTATCTTGATTTGGAACCTCCAGAAAAAAACTTTCCGTTTCTTCTTTAAAGCTGTAAGTCATCACCCTGGGTTACATATGATTCTGTAATTTGGTGATGACCAGATAATACCCCTTAAATGTAAGATATGTGATGAAAACTTTGATCTAGTGTCACTCTGACTTTTCCCTCCTGCAGAAAAGATAGCTATTTTGAATTTATACCATAATATTGTTCTTGTTTTGGTTTTCTTTTCCTGTGAGGTTCTGATACTTGCAAGTTACATTCTGAAATCAACATGTAAAGGGTGCTATTTAGAGGGGCTGACAAATGTTAAAAGTATTTCAGAACAGAGTGAAATCTCACAGAACAAGAAGAGGTCAACTACAGAATGCTAATCAGAAAATAAGGGACTACCTCAATAATATACACGAGATGAGAAAGATTGCTGTTAAGCAACTGTTTTTTGATAATACTGTAACACTAGAGCATTAAAACTTTTAGCACAATGACTAAGGCAACAGAAAGTAGAAAGGGCTGTCGCCAAGCTTAGGGTGCCTATAACAAGGAAGATTACAAGAGATCCAGTAGAGATATTAGAAATATTTCGGAAAATCTATGAAAGTCTGTATAAAGCAGAGAAATGTGGAAATCAATAAAAGATACAAATGGAAATGTTTATGGAAGAATTAAATATGTCAAGGTTAGAGGTAGATGAGGCTCAATTACTAACGGTTAGGATAGGAGGAGAAGAGATAAAAATTGTGATGTATAACCAATGTACAGAAAAGTCACCAGGAATAGATGGTTTTCCTGTGGAAGTATGGAAGCTAGGAGGGAAAAAATTGATAAAGATTTGTAAGGTTTTGTTTAACAGTATTTTAAGAGGAGGAGAAGTACCAACATCCTGGAAGAAAGCAGTGGTAGCTGTAATACCTAAAGAGGGTAACAATCCATCAGATCCATCTTCATACAGGCCCATTCCAATACTAAACCATGATTATAAAGTGTTCATTTCTATAATGGCTAAAAGAATGGCAAACGTATTGCCAAAATTGACAGATATGGATCAATGTGGTTTTGTGGAGGGGAGACAAACATTTGACAACATTAACAGAACATTGCTGATACAGAGGGAAGCAGAATGTAAGAAAATACCATTGTTTAGTGCTGGGTCTTGATGCAGAGAAAGCATTTGACAGAGTAAGCTGGGACTTTATGAGCAGGGCAATGGAAGCATTTGAATTTCCTAAAACAATATATAAGGTTGATGAGGAGGATATATGAGGGGTCAGAGGAGAAAATTAAAGTGTGTGGGGTTCTCTCTGATAATTTTTGCTTGAACAGAGGAACCAGGTAGGGGTGTCCTCTTTCCCCTTTGTTATTTGCATTACATTTAGAACCACTGGCAAAGAAAATAAGGGACTCAGAAATTAAAGGATATACTTTGTATGGTAGTCAAGAAAAGCTGGCTCTATTTGTAGATGATATTTTATACCTAACAAAACGAGAAAGAGACATTACAGTGTTGTGGAACATTTTTATACAGTTTTAAATCTTTTTTGGAATTCAAAATTAATGAAACAAAGACAATAGTGGTAAATTATGTACCCACATACAAGTTGGTAAAGCAATATCCATATTTATGGAGGTATGATAAAATAAAGTATTTAGGAGTATAAATTAAAAATAATTCTGGTGTGTCAGCTAAGGATATGTGGGAAGAGACTAAACAAAAGATAATACAAAAACTGAGAAAATGGAAGCTTTGTTATATGGGTATGGATAGTAAAATACAAGCAGTTAAAATGTTTTTAGTCTCATTAGTCTTATACATAGGTCAAGCATATTTTTATCAAACAGAGAAGTTGTGGGTAGCAATTAATAAAGAGCTGAGGGGCTTTATCTGGGAGGGGAATATGGCAAGAGTCAAGTGGGATAAGCTTATTCTTTCAGTAGAACAGGGTAGATTGGGATTACCCGATTTGAAGGTGTATTTCAGAGCTACACAGTTAACTCTCCTATATATATATACCACAAGCAGAAAATTAGGGGGGATACTTGAGAAACAAGGACAGACTGGGATTTTGGATGCAGGTCTTTAAGAAAAATAACAATAATCATACAGAATATTATATATATGAAGTAGCAGAAAGTATCCTAAGAACTAAGCCAACATGGAAATGGAGAAAGGGGATTCTTTTGATAGGGATGACTGCAATTAGGGATATAGAGAATAGGCAAGAGGGGGCTGGAATTTATTGGAGAAAAATGGCAAAGGATTCCAGGTATTGGGAACAAATAACTAGAGAGGGAAAGATGATAGAGTGGGAAGATGCAAAGAATTTATTTGGACTGCAGGTTAGAGATTGCTTTCCCTATCAAAGATTGATATCAGAGTATAGGCAAAGAGAAAGAAATAGGGGGGTCCTAAATGAAAGACCAGTACTGGTAGAGTTTTTAGTACACTCTAAAAGAGAAGCTGTCATTAAAAATGGAATAATTAGCACAGTATATAAAATATTGCATAATAAGTATAAGAATCAATCAGAGGAGGTTAGAAAGGATTGTGAAGAGAGATCGGGTAAGAAATTCACAAAGAAATAATGGGAGGATATATGTATGCCTTCCAAATATGCAACAAAATCTAGATTTGTTTGGAAATGCTTACATAGATATTTTTATACCCCAAGCAGACTCCAAAGATTTTTCCTCAAGTAAACAGCAAATGTTAGAGGTGTGACGGGAAAGAATGAAGTAATTGGGAACATATTTTCTGGGAGTACAGTGAGTTGGAAGATTTTAAGCATTACCTGCAGGACGCATTGTCAGAGATGCTGAGTGGGCAGATTGGTGTGATGAGGGAGATGATATTTCTGAGCTATGATATAGAATCAGAATTGTCTAGACATGGTAAGGCCTTGCTGTGTCTAATTATGGTGGCTGCCAAAAAAGCAAATACTAGAAAATAGAAATCAAAATCTAAACCAACTATATTTGAAGTAGTGACTATAGTAACAGAGATAAAACAACTGGAAGTGAGATCTTTAGAAAAGGGTAGGAGCAAACTACACAGGAAAAATGGGAATTGTGAGAACAATACATATAGGAGAGGAATCAGGTTTAAAAGAATGCAATACTTAAATGAACCATGTAGTGTTTGACTGAAAATGATTGGGTAGATTATAAATGATGTATAATGTTTGCAACTGGAAGTGTCACTATGGTTTGTGATGTAAAATGCTTACAACTAGGATTGCATTAGTGTGGATTGTTTTCATTTATATAAATGTACGATTGCATATGTCATAAGTGATGGTTTAATAAAGATGTTTCTTGTTTAAAATAAGAAAACATGTAAAAGGTGCTGGAAGCTTCATTCTCAGCCTTCTTATTATTAGCAGTTGGAAACAGTCCTACTGAGTATAGTGATATATTTCTACAATTTAGTAACACTAAATGAATGACCATGCTATCCAATCTATTACATTTCTTCAACATGTTTTTACTCAGTCGGTATCACGTACTCCATGTGTCCATTTACATGCACATATTTTGGAATCAGTGTAACATGAAGAAAGTCATATAGCCAGATGAAAAATTTCTGCTGGACATGCAGGCTGAGGAACATAATCTGACATCAGTAGCTTAGGAATTCTGTCTTTCAAACATTTACTTTAACACACTAATTATGAACTAGCCAAATGGACTATTCATTCCCTATCACAGGGGAGGGTTAACCAAGGGGGGGGGGGTCATCATTAAGGCAGCCATCAGGAGAGGCTCAAGCATTTCTTCTTATGCACTATCTATATCTATGGGTATGCAATGTGTTGCCTACATATACACTTGGGCATGTAATGTGCTCGGAAGTTCCTCGCTTTCACAAGAGGCTCTAATCAACAAGCAGTCCTGTTCAGCAACCTCCATCATAGTCAATAGTTTCCTTGGTCTCCACCAGAGAAATCTGACCTTCCTGTATGCACTCCCCAAGCCCATGTTATCCCCTCCCTTAAGAGAGAGGTGAGTGGGCTACATCCCTTCACTCATCTCCCTCCCTGCTTTCCTCTTTCTGTGCTAGGGATGCTAATCTAAGTTGTTTTGCCCTGAGAAGAGTCATGGCTATTTCTCTCTGTACCATGCAGCAGGGCTCCATACACCTAATTGTGAAATTTCTGACAACCAAATGGCCAGCATTTCCTTCTCAATTTGATCATATATGGTTTATGCATCTGTTAAGGCTATAAGTGCAACAGGTCTCCTTTTTTAGCAGTAGCACTGCCCTTGGTCCTTTATGGCTTGTATCCACTTGAAGTGTCAAGAGCTGGGTGGCTTAGTGGGCTAATGTACTGTGCTGTGTCACAGGTACTATAGAATCAAATATTTGAGAGTAGGTACAGTGGTCATCAGTCTTTTTAACAGTTCAAAGTTTTTACCTTGTTCTTTTGACTGACTCTATATTGCATTGTTATTGTATTTATTTATTTACTTATTTATTTACCAGGTAATTGCTCCATCTGGACCATATTCAGCCATGACCCAGGCCACAGTGGTAACAGTAAGTACAGTAAATATGGACAATTTAGAGTAATTAATCAACCACCGTATTTTTAGGAGAGAAACAAAGTACCTGGGAGAAACCAATACAGACAAGCTTGTTTTTGTCCAGTCTCACTCACTGGTCATTTAGCCCTACCTCAGTCACTCAATGAATCCATTCATTGCCCTAGGGCGAGTGCCCATATGCCCACTCATTCTGCTATGGCAACAGTCAAGTGAGCCAGGAGTGGGAGCTATCATTTATAGGCTGGCAATCAAGGTTTTCTATATGCCCTACCATTCTCTGTGCATGTTATTATTATTATTTTACATTTGTTTACCGGAAAAGTCCGACTGGACATAGGTCCATTTTCAGTGGAGGCCCGGGGAGAAAAGCTCCATATAATATATATTAAAAAGTCACACATGTTGTAATATAACAGAATGTGTACTGGGAGAAAGTTAAAAATACAATATAGTTTAACAGTCACACATTTCCTACTATAGCAGTTTCTCATTAACACACAGCAATGCTTTCCAGTAGAACATACAGGAAGAAGCAAGATATTCAGCAGAACATACAGGAAGAGTTTAGTAGAACAAGATTAGCAGCATTCTAGGCAGGGGCCTAGATCTAGGGTATACTGTAGATATAGGGTGGTGGTGAACTAACTTTTATTTGTTAGGGGATCCCAGCAACAGAGAACAGTTATGGATTAATCTGGAGGTGACATGGGCAGAGCCAGTTTGTTGTGTAGTGGGTTTTGAGAAGTCTTTTAAATTGGAAGGTAGAGGTTGTGGTGGTTATGTGGTTTGGGAGTGTATTCCAGATTCTGGCAATAGAGCAGGCAAAAAGGAATTTGCCTGCCTAATTTCTGTGTTTAATGACATTTATGTGGTTCTGATAAGTGGATCTTAAGGTTCTGGATATGGTGAAGGAGTGAATAAGTTGATGAAGGGCAGGGTTATTTTCAGGGTGGTGGTAGAGCTTGTGGGCAATTGTGAGTTGATTGAGGAGGAGGAGGAGTTGAGGGAACTCAAGCCAGTTCCGCTGCATGAGGGCCAAACAGTGATGAGACCTATAGTTGGCTTCGGTAGCAAACTTTGCAATCTTGTTGTAGCAAAATTCCATCTTGGTTAGTTCTGAGCGACGAAGGCTAGATAGGATAGGGGAGGCATACATGAGGATGGATAGTAGATGGGTTCTTGCAATCATGGCTTTTGTATTTTTAGACATAAACTGTTTGTTCCTATCAAGGAGGCCAAATGTTTATTAGCATCTGAGGGGCTGGTAATGTGATATGCTGTCCATGACCCCTCCATGAGGGCATGCCCACCTCTATGTGATCCCCATTTTGCATTAGAGATTTTATCATGGACACTGTGCCCCAAACACATGCACCAGATTATTTCCCTGAACCTCTCATCTCCCATGTCAGCTCCAACAGGTGCCTGAGCTGCTAATCAAACTTAGGTTACCTGATTAGGTTACCTGGGTCATAGTTAGGGCTTTAGCTCTCTATGTCAATGGGTATGGTATAAAACCCATAAGGACAGGAGGAAAAGATGCTTACTTTACATAGACAGTGACTGCATGCCAATACAGAATCCTGGACTCTGAGGTGTGACACAGAGATATAAACCACTAAACCACGGTGCCCTCATATAGCTTTGTTAGAGAAATATAAATATATTTCTTATATACAGTTGTATCAGGCAAGTGAGATACAGACTTGGTCAGGTATTGTGCTTTTACAATGGCATGACATGGCCTTCTATGTGTCTGGCATTAACCCATCAGAAGTTAGGAGAAGATCTGTCCATTTAAAAAAGGACACATTAGTTTGACACTTTGCTGTGTTCCGTTTCAAGACTTGGGATCCAAGTCTGTCTAGTAGCTCAATTAATCCCCTAGCCCCCTAGACTGAAACATCATCATTAATATTTACAACATCATCTAAGCCTTCAGTTATATAAACTACATGCTGAAAAGCTGGATGCTAGTCTCAAAACTCAACATCTGCTCAAGGGTATATTGAAAATATGGGTCTATATTAGAACACCGAACATTTGAAATGTCGAGTGTTCTAATATCGACCCATTTTCAGCAAATGCTGAAAATATCGAAGTAACAGGAAACCGAATTCTTTCCCAAGGAAAGAATTTGATTGTCCGTTTCTATTGCTTCGGTATTTTCAGTGCTCTGGTGGAAAGTTACGGGTCGGGTTCAGGTAAGTGTGCGATTGTGTGGACGTGTGGGTTAGGGCGGGTTAGGTGAGTTAGGGTTAGGGCATGGGTGAAGTGACTGTGTGATAGTGACAGACCTTAGGGTTAGGGTTTGGGTTAAGGTAAGTGGATAGTTAGTAGTGTATGTATAGTTTAGTGTAGGGTTAGGTCTAAGAGTTTAGGTGTATGTGTGTGGAATGCTGTTTGTTTGGTGTGCTTGTATTGTGTGTATGTGTTTTGGAACAGCAAATGTTTTCCCTAGGAATAAATTCGCTGTTCCGAATGTTCAATGTTTTTTTTTTTTCAATTGCTAGGGTTTGATATTAGAACACTCGACATTTTGAATGTTCGGTGTTCTAATATAGACCCGAAAATACACACCTTTGATCTTACTTTATAAATTTAATTTGTCAAACTCCTCGATTAGCATCCTACATTGGGAAATAACTTTATATTGGACACAGTAGCAACATTTTCTTCTCTTGTCCATAAAGGATAATGTTCTCTTAGGATCCAGTTGTTGAAGTGTTGTGGGCTTATGCAAATCCTAACTTTGTTTTGATTCACTGCAGTGACCATGCTCAACTATTTAGTAGTAGTAGTTTCTATCACTCCCAGCAGCTCCATTCTGTTAAACTTTTGCAATTTTCTATTTTTCTCAGAGCTATAGGCATTCTGCATGCATCTTGTATCATTGGTAGAGCTTCTGGTGATAGTTTAATAAGATACTCAGTTTTCAAATATCATAGACTCTCAAATTGGAGACATTCTGTGGGACATCACTTTCAGACTCAAAGCTTTGCACCTTCTATTTTTACATCTGCTTTGACATTTAGAAAAATCATTTTTCCATAGGGAATTTGTTTGAAAATGCTTTAAAGTTCAAATTTTTGTTTAATTCACCCAGCTGCTTAATTTTGTTTGTTTTATACTGTTTTGGACTTACCACTGCTCAAACTTATGAAGGCATAGTCTCCTCACACATTCTAACTGCCACTGGAGAATGAGAATTGTCAACTTATGCAGTCTTACAAAACTGTTTGGTGACACAGACTGGCCATTTTGAATATGCAGTGTATATCTGCACCCTGTTCTAGTATAGCCATTTACCAGTTGCACTGTCTAAATATCTTTAAAGGAAAACTCTATCTTAGAACTAAAAAAATAAAGAAGTTATGCACTCACCATAATGTTCAATGTGTGTTGTCCATCTTGCCTTCATTCTGTACTGGTTGGGTTCTGAACCAATCCTTGGTTCCGACTCGGCCTATATAAAAGCTCAAGGACTTCAACTGGCTCGTGGCTGAAATCCTATCCCATCATGCTTAGGGAAGACTACCCAGATCTTGTATGCAGATATTATGCCTACTATCAAAATTATTTACATGTCTAACAGACCAATGAAGAAAGGTCAGAGAACATTATATGCCACTCAGAACCCCTTGGTCCCCCAGGAGCGAAAAGCTGGGGGAAGGAGGGTGGGACGTAAGAATGAAGGCGAGATGGACAACACACATGGAACGTTATGGTGAGTACATAACTTCTTTATGTGATGTTGTTATATCTCACCTTCATTATGTATTGGTTGGGACAGCGTCCCTAGCACCATCTTTCTTGGGTGGCTCAAGGGAGAATATTCTTCAAAAGAGTGGACCCAAAGGAGGCCCTGTTCCTGGAGGCCAAATCCACTTTGTAATGACTGATAAAGGTAAGAGGCCTTACCCATGTTGCTGCAGCACAAATGGTATCAATTGGTAGTCTCGCTTGAAAGGCAGATGAGGTTGCTATAGTCCTTGTAGAATGACCCTTTACTTTTCCGGGAAGTTCTCGGTTTTGAGATTTGTAAGTAAAAGTAATACAATCTGAAAGCCATTTTGAAAGTGTGACTTTTGATTTGGGAGCACCCTTTTTGTTGTCTGAAAATGATATAAATATCTGGTCAGATTTTCTGTAGGCCTTTGTTCTATGTAGGTAGAAGCGTAATTGCCTATGTACAACTAGCTGGGGTAGCTTATACTCTGCCCAGTTGCCATAGTTGGGGGGAAAAATGGTAAGTCTATGGACTGATTCAAATTAGATTCTAAGCATACTTTGGATAGGAAGGATGGGTTTGTTCATAGAGATACTCTATCTTTGTGGAAAAGCATGTGGGGGGGCCTTATTGACAATGTTCGTAGTTCTGATACCCTTCTAGCAGAAGTGATGGCTACCAAAAAGTTTGTCTTCCACATTAAAAACTAGGTCACAGGATGATGCAGGTTCAAAGGGGGTAAGAATCAAACTGGATAAGACAAAGTTTAGGTTCCATGGCGCTGGAGGATCTTTGATGGGTGGACTGAATAAAATAGTGCCATTCAGGAAAGCTTTGCAAAGTCTGCGGGGAATTACCTTTAGTCAAAAAACAAGTAGCCAGCAACACGGGGCTGTGGAATAAAATTTATTGAATCATGGCTTCAAAAAACAGACCGGTTTCGGCTTGGATTTCACCTAGCCTTCATCAGTGTAATATTATAAGAAACAAATTGAAGTCAATTATACCTTATAATTGATTGAAAACAAAAAGTGATTGGACATCTCATAAATATTCATTTCTATTCATAGATGTTCATTTAGTCCAGGATAAAAAAGACCACCCAATTTAACAATCCATTTCTTCTCCTTGATATTTAATTTATTATGCCAACCAGATTTAAGGGAATGATCACCAATAATTTTATCAATGATCAAAAAATGAAATTTGGCTGCGTTGTGTTTAAGTGTGTGTTTGTAAAGTGCATTACTGGTTCTTTTGCATTTAATATCACTCAAGTGTTCCGAGACCCTTAACCTAAAGGGTCTGGAAGTTTGACCGGCATAAAAAGCATGACAGCTGCAACAGGCCATACAGACAAAACAATCAGATCCGATGAAGGCTAGGTGAAATCCAAGCCGAAACCGGTCTGTTTTTGAAGCCATGATTCAATAAATTTTATTCCACAGCCCCGTGTTGCTGGCTACTTGTTTTTTGGTTCAGTTTTCATCTGCCGTGCAACTCTCTCCATGCAGGGGAATTGTTTTTGGTTGTGCTTCATTTTGGTTTCCTGCTGGAGGTCCGTGGCATGCTGTGAAGACATATTTGTTCTGGATGTAGTGATTTACGAGCTCATTTTTATTAGACGAACCCAGGATTATATTCATTTCATGGATGTCCAGGAATCGCTTGCTGGTAAATTATTATTTTGACCTTACTTTGGGTCATCCTTTTTCTTTTATTCCATATTCACTTTAACATCCATTTTTTTCATTGCGGATGTGTTTCGTGATATTGGCGTTTAGCATACTGATGTGTTTTCAACTTGTGTGTTCAACTGGGAGTGACATTATTTGGTAAACAGCGTTTTTTACATATTTTTTATGTGAATTTATACCAACAACTATTTTTGCATCAACGGAGGGTTCGTTGTAGTTGATGCAAAAGATACAGATGATTATCGGGCCTGTGGCGTCTTTTCAAAATTGAACAGTGGATACAATTGCCAGAACTGTGAATTTTGATGTGTTCTGACTGGGGCATTTTTTTGATTTTCTGGCAGAATTTACTACACAATTTGGATATTGCCTGTGACATTTTTGTTCTTGTGGGTCTAGCAATATCGTTTTTATGGATATACATCATCAGTATTAGGACAGTGCACTTTATTGAACGATTCATTATCGAACATTTTGTGATTATGGGGACTTATTCTTCAATTGGACTTTACTTGGACTCTTTCTAATCTTATTTATTTTTGCAGTTATCCTTTCAGGACTTGTTTAGGAATTGTTTATTGTTTATCTTGAATAGTATAGCTATATTTTTTTATATATACTGTAAGAAAGCTATTTATCTGTATTTGCATTTAATACATTGCTTATATGTTGAATGTTCTATCAATATTGCTTAGGCTTTGGACACTTTGGCAATAATTCTGTACTTGTATTATTACCTAGTATTGGTCAGCATCAGATTTAAGAACTTTTTAGTTCCAATTGATCATCTTTTTGTGGTCATTCACTATTTTGACCCTCACTCATTTTTCATTGTATATCAGGGGTTTATTTGCAACATCAGGGATGATTGGTCCCTATTTCCAACTTTAGTTTGTAGGTTTACTATTTGTGCTATGACTTATTAGGTACCATTTTTGATGGTTCTAACTTCATTTTGTTTGGATTTATTAGTTCAAACATTTACATATATTGGCTTCATATATTGCATAACAAGCAGCAATTCCTTGATTTGTGCTTCATGACATTTTTTATATTTTGACTTCCTTGTCTAGTATCAGCTTCCTTGTGTATATTTGGGTTTTCACCCTCCCCCCTTGAACCTATACAAAGCTATAGATATGGGTTTATTAAACCATTTGTTTAACTACATTTATACTAGTTTTATGATGCCTACTTTTGGATCATGCTGATATCTTTTTTCTAATGGTGATGTTATTTTCATCATACCACTATTTTTGAATTTTTGAACATACCAGGATTGGTTGTTTTTTTGGAATTATCTTAGTACTTCACAACTACCATTATTGTCCTAGTTTTGGTTCTGGACGTGGTCCCCATTATTTTTTAATATCACCTATTAATCTTTATTATAGGCCATTATTGTCCAGTTTTTGCTCTTTTCTGTGATATACTAGGACGTGGTGTTATGACTATCATTGTTTTTGGTATATTTACATTCCAACTTGAATATGGATCTAAACTAGATTTCTATTGATCTTTCCTCAGACAGGGATGATCTTGTGGCTTTTGGTATTGGTGAACAACCAAAGGATTTGGAACATAACACTATAGATAATTCTGAACATAATTGTGAGAAATTATTTTTTGATTTGAATAAACAGATGAAAGCATTGAGATCAAATGTATGGCATCTCAAATTGCTAAAGGCTTATTTAATAAAGGGTATAACTCCAAGGGGCTTATGGGTGAAAATCCAACCTCTGGTAGCAGAGCCTGATGATATGTTGACCAATGAGTGGACATCTATACAGCAAGAATGTTCCACTAGATTTGTGGAGGCTTTGTCTAATTATTACATTAGGATTACTGACCAATATACACTTAAGGTCAGCAAACTTATAGAGGAATGTAATCAATACCGGGATGAAACTTTTTTTCCGGGTCTTTTGTCAAAACTGAGTTCTGATTTGCTCAGTTATGAAACACAATTAAAGGAAAGGAAGCTTAAAAAATTTTCTAGGGATCAAACAGATTATGAACGTGGCCAACCGTTTTGACACACTAAACATGTCAGATTTGAAGATAGACTAGTGGTGGACCATAGCTGGGATAGCTACTAAAGTTCAAAAAAATGACACGGATATATGAAACTTGAATTATGTCACTGATAAAACAGAACGAAAAAAAGATGAAAAAACACTCCTTTTAAATCCACAGAAACCTCACTGCTTCGCCGAATTGGCAAGATGTTGAACTAAAGTGTAACAAAAAGACTGTTACACACTGATGTTTAGCAGTTCAATAAGTAAAGTAGGACTAAATCTGTTTATATCCCAGGCATATACATTCCTGTAACTCTTCCAAATGATGCAAAGTAACTTGAACACAACTCACAACAGTCTGTGTGGGGAGACCACAACAACCATAAAAAAGTACCTTAGAATGTTTGTAAAAGCTGATGAAATGTTGTAGAGCAAATGCCTGGTTGCTCAGGAAGTCCTGACTATCCGTTTAGCTTAGAATGTTTGTAAAAGCTGATGAAATGTTGTAGAGCAAATGCCTGGTTGCTCAGGAAGTCCTGACTATCCGTTTAGCTCACAAGCTAAACGGATAGTCAGGACTTCCTGAGCAACCAGGCATTTGCTCTACAACATTTCATCAGCTTTTACAAACATTCTAAGGTACTTTTTTATGGTTGTTGTGGTCTCCCCACACAGACTGTTGTGAGTTGTGTTCAAGTTACTTTGCATCATTTGGAAGAGTTACAGGAATGTATATGCCTGGGACATAAACAGATTTAGTCCTACTTTACTTTTGAACTTCTAAACATCAGTGTATAACAGTGTATGAGTTTGGAACTTCTGAGTTTGTTTACATAGCAATTGTGCTAGTGCTTCATTTGCTTCCTGCAAGTCTGGAACTATTGAGTTTGCAAAGGGAAGCTTCTTGTGTTTTTCTAACTACAAAGTATTGGATTGGGTTTTCTCTACCACAAGCTATACGGATAGTCAGGACTTCCTGAGCAACCAGGCATTTGCTCTACAACATTTCATCAGCTTTTACAAACATTCTAAGGTACTTTTTATGCTTGTTGTGGTCTCCCACACAGACTGTTGTGAGTTGTGTTCAAGTTACTTTGCATCATTTGGAAGAGTTATAGGAATGTATATGCCTGGGATATAAACAGATTTAGTCCTACTTTACTTATTGAACTGCTAAACATCAGTGTGTAACAGTCTTTTTGTTACACTTTAGTTCAACATCTTGCCAATTCGGCGAAGCAGTGAGGTTTCTGTGGATTTAAAAGGAGTGTTTTTTCATCTTTTTTTCGTTCTGTTTTATCAGTGACATAATTCAAGTTTCATATATCCGTGTCATTTTTTTGAACTTTAGTAGCTATCCCAGCTACGGTCCACCACTAGTCTATCTGCAGGATCTGATTATATTTTATCAGTTGTTTGTTCTTGCACAGCCTTATATGTCAGATTTGAAGATAGACATAGGGATTTAAACCCAAATCCTAAACGGAAACGTCCTAGATCTATCTTAAAAAGACATGGGAATCTTAGTGACACTACAGATGCTGACACTTCTTCAGGCACAGATATTGACTCACAGCAGGCCACGGATTCCCCAACTCCCAAGTGCAATAATTTTGGGACCCCTTTAGGCCATACAAGAGGGGAGGTAGGAAACACAAAAAAAGTCACAAGTCTGCACAACCTCATGGAACTACTGACCAACAAATACATAATTTTGCATATAACAATGTATGTAACATTTCCAATACTGCTTTAACTGAACAACAGATTGCTTTGTTAAATAAAGGGATGTCTTTTATACCTGTTTTTTTTGTGTCCGTAGAAAGCTTTGCACAGGACATCATAGTTTTTTGTAGATTAATCAATTCAAGATTATATTTTCAGGACAACAATGAACAGTATCAATCCTCTGATAATTTCAGATATCATCCTTCCAGTTTTACTCCACCTATGCATCCTTCAGTGAGCTTATTTCAACATGGGGTCCTAAAAGATTTACATTTTTCAGCTAATACTACCCCACCAATGTTCAATAATATCTCTGAGTTGGAATCATTATGTCTAGCAGAATTAGTGAACAATAAAGAACTGGTTATTACTACTGCTGACAAAGGAGGGGCGGTTGTTGACATGAACTGGATAGATTATGATATTGAAGCACACAGACAACTTGATGATGCCAGATATTACATTAAGATGCCTATAGGTCCCACACCCATGTTTAAACACCAAATTGATACATTTTTTAGTTCAGCACTGGAAAATGGGATTATTACATTTGATACTTTAAAACATTTGACTATCAAGGACCCTATTAGGCAATATATATATTTTTTGCCCAAAACCCACAAGGATCTTTTACATGCACCAGGCAGACCAATTGTGGCTGGGACTGGTTCCTTAACTGAACCTCTATCTGAATTTCTGACAAAATATTTAAAACCTTTACTACCCTGGGTAAGATCTAGAATACAGGATACCACACAATTTCTGGATATTATCAATGAAATGCAGATTGAGAATGATTGGTGGCTATGCACTTTGGATGTGACCTCATTATATACGAATATTCCACATTGGGCAGGTTTGGATGCTATTGAGTATTGGCTTTATAAATCCAACTTATACAAACCTGGCTTTAACACTTTTTTGATAATCTAGACAGAACACGTGCTTACAAAAAATGTGTTTTTTTATGACAAGCAATGCTATCTTCAGATTCAGGGAACAGCTATGGGGGCATCTTTTGCCCCCATTTATGCCGATCTATATATGGCATACATTGAGGATCACATCATTTATGATGCCACACACAATCTGTATTTACCAGAGATTGATATCTGGCGTAGATATTTGGATGATTGCTGGATGGTGTGGAGAGCAGATATTGAATATTTACAAGAGTTTGTTCAATATCTAAATGACAACAAATGGGGATTACATTTCACCATCACTTATAATCAACATCAGATTACTTTTCTGGATATTCTAATAACCAAAATTCTGACAATACATTAAACACTGAAATATGCCGTAAATTTCCTGAATACAATACTTTGCTCCACGCATCCAGCTTTCATCCAAAACATATAGCCAGAAACATCCACAAATCACAGTTTATTAGGGTAAGACGGAACTGTTCTGATTATGACACCTTTCGTCTATACAGCCAAGATTTGACTAACAGGTTTAAAAATAGGGGTTACAGCTCAGGATATGTCTCTACTTATTATTTTATTTTATTTTACATTTGTTAACCGGGCTAGTCCAGCTGGATACATGTCCATTTTCAGTGGAGGCCCGAGGAGAAAAGCTCCGCTACTGTACTAAATAAACATATTAAAAAAGACTAGTATATTTTTAAAATAATTAGAATTAAGCTAAAGTAAAATGAAACATAAAAATGACCAAGGTATGATAGAGGAAACATACAAATTGAAACTACTGCATTTAAGTATGGCATAAAGCTACATTTCTAGCATGGACATAGATTAAGTTAATGTTACATACACAGTTGCAATATAAGGAAGGTTAAAGAATAAGTTCTTTTTGTGAGTGGAAAAGAGCAGTCAAGCTAGGAAAGGAGGTTAATTTGCTAGAGAGAGGGAGTAAGAAAAACTGGGTTTAGAGGGAAAAGATAGTGTGGGAATAAAGGAAAGGAAAAGAAAGAAGAAGAAAAGGATTAGTCAGGGGTATGGCAAGAGCATAGCCAGTGGTTTGAAAGGAATAGTTTTAGGTTAGTTTTGAATAGTGGGAGAGATGTAAGGGAAGTAAGTACATTTGGTAGTTGGTTCCATATTTTACCCACTGAGTTGGAAAATAAGGTGTCACCTGCTAAGTTTTTAGATGATGTAGTATGTATCAATATTTTGTTGGAAGAGCGTAGGCTGCTCAGATTGTTGTAGGGCTTAATTAGGGTGGAGAGCATAGGAGTGTTATCAGGGTGGTAAAGGGCGTTGTGGGCAATGGTAAGTTGGTTAAATGTTATTAGTTGAGGTAGTTCTAGCCAGCCTAGTTTTTTTAGGTTTAGACAGTGGTGAGTCCTATATAGAGAGTTTTGGGCAAATCTGGCAATATTGTTATAGGCTGTGGATAGTTTGTTGAGATTATATTTGGAGAGATTAGTATAAATAGGGGAAGCATATAATAGGGTAGATATTAAGTGGGTTCTAGCTATAGTAGTTCTTGCTTCAGGAGTGAGGAAAGTTTTGATTCTGTAGAGAGAACCTAGTTTTCTGTTAGTAGATTTGATTGTAGTGTTTATGTGGTTATCAAATTTCTGTTGATTGTCAATTGTAATACCTAAGAGTTTGGTGGTAGGTTCTGGATTGATAAGGGTACCATTATTGGATGTAAGTGTGAAGTAAAGGGAGGGAGACAAATGAGTGGGTGTAAAAAGTAGGAGTTTGGTTTTCTTAGGGTTGAGGAGGAGACAATGGTTAGAGAACCAATGCTCAATAGTTGTGAAGGTCTTTTGTGTAATAGAATGAAGTTCAGATTGTTTTGAGGCAGAGCAGATAATGGTGGTGTCATCTGCATATTGAATGCAAGTTGATAGAGGGGTGGCTAGATGGAGGTTGTTAATAAAAATGGAGAACAGAAGAGGGCCTAGAATAGACCCCTGTGGAACCCCTATAGAGGTGGGAAGGAGGTCAGAGAGATGGTTATGCCAGAGTACGGCCTGTTTTCGGTTATCAAGGTAGGATGTGAACCAGTTTATGGCAGGACTGTCAAGAGAGAGAGATTTTAAATGATAGAGGAGCAGTTGATGATTGACCATGTCAAATGCTTTGGACAGGTCAACAAAGAATGCTGAGGAGAGAATATTTTTATTGCGGTTGATGTTGATAGATTCAATGAAGGATAGTAATGCTGTGGAAGTACTATGGAATGGCCGAAAGCCATGTTGACAGTTAGCTAGGAGGTTATGCTGTAATAAGTGATTTAGTAGCTGCTTGTGGATACATTTCTCCATTATTTTTGCAAGAGGGGATAGTAATGCTATAGGGCGGAAGTTGGAGTATTCCAGAGAGTCTCCACCTTTAAAGAGAGGGATAATATGTGAGATTTTCCAGATAGATGGAACTACACCTTCTTCAATGGTCCTATTAATAAGTATGGAAATGGGGTAGGCAATGGCTTTTGCACCTAGTTGGAGGTATTCAGGTGGGAGGTTGTCAGCTGAGGGGGTGGAAGGTTTTAGTTTCTGAAGCAAGGAAGAGATATAAGAGGTTGGTATGGTTTTGAGGTGGAATGGGGGTGGAGTGGGGCTGGGGGTAGGGAGTTTGGAGGTATCAGGGCATTATTGGTTTGCTAGTTTAAGTATAGTTGAGGTGAAGAAAGTGTTGAAGGCATTGGCAGTTTGTAATGGGCAGTCAGGGGTAGAGCCTAGTGGATTTGGTGTGGCCATTTTGCCAGGGGACATTAGCATATTAATAGCAGTCCAAAATTTTTTTGGTTGATGAAGGGATGATTGTTGTAGCTGAGTGTAGAAGTTCTTTTTGTCTTGCAGGATAGCTTTTTTAGTGATGTTTCTTTTTTGCCTAAAAGCTAGCTGATCAGTTGTGTTTTTAGAGGTTCGCCATTTTGCCCATGTTTTATTTCTGCTAAGGATTAGTTTCCTAGTATTGTTTGAGAGCCATTGGGCTGATTTAGATTTGATTCTTATTGTACGCATAGGGGCATGATGTTCAAGTATAGCTAGAAAAGTATTATTGAAGTAACTAACAGCATCATCTATAGGGAGAGACTTAAGAGGTGACCAGTTAATTTTCATAAGTTCATTTTGAAAGAGATTGGGGTCGAACAATATTTTGCAACGAGATGTTCTGACTAAGTTAGGGATGGTAAGATTAGTCTTATGCCTGATAATGTATGTTAGTGAGTGGTCACTAAGGTCATCGGGGAGAGTTCCTGTTGTATACATTTGATGTGGTCTATTTGTAAGTATCCAGTCAAGTAAGCTTTCCTTATTATTAAGTTTGTTTATCCTTGTAGGGGAGTTGATGATTTGAGAGAAGCCATGTAGGTTTAAGAAGATGGAAGGATTGGTTTGTTTGCATAAATTCCAGTCAATGTTAAAGTCTCCTAAGATAATAGTTTCCTGAAGGAGATTTAGAGAAAGCCAATTTAATAGGTCTTCTAATATAGTGGGGTTTTTCCCTGGGGGAAGATATGTGCAGACAATATTAATTGTTTTTTGAGGGTTTAGCTGTAGTTTAGAAATAATTATCTCAGCATTATTTTCTAATGGTAGGTTATATGTTGCTTTACTAATGAGCATTTCGCTTCTATAGAGAATTGCAACACCGCCACCTTTTTTCTTTAAGCGGTCCTGTCTGAGGATGTTATAGCCTTGGGGGGTGACTTCATTATCTTTTATAGAAGGTTTAAGCCATGTTTCTGTTAGGCAGAGGATGTCAAACTGTTGAACATCTAGAAGAGCATGAATTAGTGGTACTTTATTACAGATGCTACGTATATTTAGATGGGCAATTGAGAGAGATTTGGGGGGTTTAGTGGATGGTGTTGGTTTTATTTGGAATTGATTAGATTTAGTGGAAGTAGGGGATGAGTTTGGGCCGGGATTGGGGTGGATGTCACCATCTAATAGTAAGTGGGTTGATAAAGTATTATAATATTGAGGGGTTTTGCAGTAGTAGTCAAAATATTTTCTGGTGATATGATTTGGGTATTTAATGTGTGAGAGTCGGTGGTATTTGGCTTGCAGGTAGGAGGTATTGTAGATGGATTGCGATAACTTATGGACAGAGCTAGGGGAGCTGTCAGAGTATGTTTGTGTGGGATGGTAAGAAAAGAAGGCAGGGGTTGTTCATAGGAGGTTAAGAGATAGGTAGATGTGAGAGTAGTTAAGAGAGTTAGTAGCAATAAATCTTGGTATTGGCTAGACATGATTAGAGAGACTGTAGTAGGTAGTTAAAGTAAGGATTGGGGAAGAGTTGTTTTAAGAATATGGTTGGTGGGGGGAGGAGTATTCTAAAGTAGGAGGCTGGGGGAGGGAGGGGTTTATTATAGTGGGGAGTGGTAACAATTACAGGGTATAATAGTGGGAGGAGGTGTGATTGGACGTTAGGAGGAAAGGGAGTGTCTATGAGGGTATAAATGTAGAGATGCTAGGGGCGGGTGAGATTTGGGGGCAGGGAGGGGAGCGGAGTGAGCCCGGAGGGCGAACGGAGCGGGAAGACACAAGAGAGTGTTATAGCACAGTGAAAAAAACAATCTATAAGGTGGGGGAAACAGCAGGTAGGTATGTAAGAGGTAAGGGTAAAAGTCCAGTGAGATGTACTGTTTAGAATTCAGTCACAGTGATTACCCAGTTTGGAGTGATACAGTAGAGTGGAGGGATGTTTTGGCAGGGTCCAGAGGAAGTGAAAAGAAAAAGGGTTTGAGAAAATAGATACGGGAACAGGAGAAAAGTAAGGTATTGGAGAGTGTAGCGAAGGTAGAGAAGGGAGTAGATAGGTAGGTAGAAGGATGCCACGTAGTGGTCAGGACAGTAACTAATCAAAAACTATGCAGGTGAGAAAGGGGTAATAGAGATAGGGAGTGAGGAAGAAAGTGTAGTGAGGTGTAGTAATAGCTAAGGGGGGTGTAAGATAAGAGTCAGCACTAGTATGGTGGAGGGGGCAGAGGCTATTGGCTGCTGGCAGTCCTGTACAGGTAGCTAGACTTCTAGACCCAAGTCTTGTCTTTAGGATTAAACAAGGAGGAATAAAACATACTTTCACAGTCTGTAATGGGTGGTATCGTAGAAGAGTAATGAAACTGGAGCTTAAATGGCACAAGTTCAGGTGTTTCAGGAGGGTAGAAGGCAGTTAGGTAGGTGCTCGCAGGGTCCACCCAGTCAGACTAGTAAAAAAGAAAAATAAAAATAGTGGAGGGAGAGATAAGGATAAGGCATACAGTGAGCACAGTATAGAGCACATTCAAATAGCTCGTAGTCATACACTTAAACAAGTTGTTAAAAACATGTACATTAAATAATTTGCTGTAAGAAAAAGCTGATACTAATTATTCATAATTTGAAACAAACAATGGCAATAGGAGAAAAAAAAAAACATGGGTTAACCAGAATGTATAACACATTGATTTAACAGTTCATGTCGCCAAATAGGACTGAGTAACAAGCATGAGGGGTTAAGCGCTCAGCGACGCTTTATTTGCTTTAATGTAGTTAAATGTATTAAAGTGGCATTGTTTGTGTGAGAACGTTAGACAGGCAGAAGCTTAAAAATACTGTGTTACCACCTTAGGTAGAGCAGATTCTAAGATTGCGAATAAGGTAGGATAGGTTGGCAGAGATACTGTATGTGGTTTCAGCTAGTTAAGGAAGAAGGTATAGTGCGTGCTACAGTCTATGGAATCCGCTAGGCTAAAGAAGATGTGTTCTGTGAACAGACAACTTAGGCAGCCCACTAATAAGAGTGGAATACCGGACCAATAATGTATCGGTGCAAAAGCGCACTTACAATATAGGCCTAGAAATGGTATTTCGATGTCGTATACTATAAAAAATCTGTATAAGTTAAGAAAGGGACAAAGTAATGTTTGTAATAGCATGAAGTGGTAGGACGCCAAAAGGCACCAGAGATTAAGAGCGCATCTCAGTCGCACTAGCAGGTAGGGATAAAAAAAAAAAAAAAAAAAAAAAACTAGGAGGACGCTTACAATATCAATGAAACTGGTTAGTTAAGGGCAAAAAAGGCGCGAGTTTCATTGGTAACGCTGTGTCTACAGCTAAAGAGAAAGGGGTAAAATAACAATGTAGCATGGGAAGACATAAATCACTAAAAAGAAGACTGGCTTACTGGTGGTGAATTGCAGTGATTCACTGCCGATAAGCTAAAAATAAGGGGGACAGCTATGTAGAGTTATGTAAGTTAGACAGCTATGTAGTACTATTGGGTTTACACACTTATGCACCGCATGTCATGTTCTGTTGGAATGGAAACGCTGAAGCCGATAAAGCGAGTTATCGGGGACAGTCTGTTACCCATTAGTACCAGTTACAATATATAATGCAGGTAATTAAACACAGCAGAAGCAAGACTTAAACAAAAAGGTGACCGCTCCAAGTATAAAGAGCGGGTAGGTGCTAGCAGTGAAAGAGTATGTAGTCGTAGACTTTTAAACAGTACATACATATGTCAATATCACAGTTTTAGCGGTGGTAAAGCACCATCCAGTAGTTACAAGGAGAAAACGCTAAGTTTGTTTCCTAATTCTCATCGCATTCAAGAACAGTATGCAATTCAGACTTCCAAGATGAGAACGCTAAGGTTAACGTCGTACAGCTAAAACTAAAAGCACTGTAGGCAATACATTCAATTACATAGGAAATGCAAAACAACAACAAAGCAGCGAGCTGGTAGACAACACTTACTCGAGACTTTCGTCAGGCACCGGGTTCGGGACACACAGCAGCCACGCAGATTAAAGGAAAAGAAAGATGGCGTCCAGGGATATAGGGGTGTATATATAAGGTATCTTAGAGAGCTTGGGGGAGGGTACTGTAGGGAGGATGAATGATCCAGGTCATGGGCGGGAAACTAGCAGTGAGGAATGTAGAAGATGACTAAGAAAAGGGGTGGGAAAATAATAAAGGCGGAGTGAGGAGATAGGAGAATGGGCAGGGTAAACTATATGGGAGTGAGAAGGGGGGTAAGGTATGGAAGAAAGGAAAACCCAAGATCTAGGGGCTTGTGGGGGAGAAATTGAATGTGGGGGCTAAGGTGAGCTGGGAAGACCTTAGGGTTGGAATCTAAAGTGGAGAGGGGGACAAAACAATGTGTAAAACACTAGAGAGTGTTATAGCACAGTGAAAAAAACAATCTATAAGGTGGGGGAAACAGCAGGTAGGTATGTAAGAGGTAACGGTAAAAGTCCAGTGAGATGTACTGTTTAGAATTCAGTCACAGTGATTACCCAGTTTGGAGTGATACAGTAGAGTGGAGGGATGTTTTGGCAGGGTCCAGAGGAAGTGAAAAGAAAAAAGGGTTTGAGAAAATAGATACGGGAACAGGAGAAAAGTAAGGTATTGGAGAGTGTAGCGAAGGTAGAGAAGGGAGTAGATAGGTAGGTAGAAGGATGCCATGTAGTGGTCAGGACAGTAACTAATCAAAAACTATGCAGGTGAGAAAGGGGTAATAGAGATAGGGAGTGAGGAAGAAAGTGTAGTGAGGTGTAGTAATAGCTAAGGGGGGTGTAAGATAAGAGTCAGCACTAGTATGGTGGAGGGGGCAGAGGCTATTGGCTGCTGGCAGTCCTGTACAGGTAGCTAGACTTCTAGACCCAAGTCTTGTCTTTAGGATTAAACAAGGAGGAATAAAACATACTTTCACAGTCTATAATGGGTGGTATCGTAGAAGAGTAATGAAACTGGAGCTTAAATGGCACAAGTTCAGGTGTTTCAGGAGGGTAGAAGGCAGTTAGGTAGGTGCTCGCAGGGTCCACCCAGTCAGATTTCACAGTCTGTAATGGGTGGTATCGTAGAAGAGTAATGAAACTGGAGCTTAAATGGCACAAGTTCAGGTGTTTCAGGAGGGTAGAAGGCAGTTAGGTAGGTGCTGAGGGTCCACCCAGTCAGATTTCACAGTCTGTAATGGGTGGTATCGTAGAAGAGTAATGAAACTGGAGCTTAAATGGCACAAGTTCAGGTGTTTCAGGAGGGTAGAAGGCAGTTAGGTAGGTGCTCGCAGGGTCCACCCAGTCAGATTTCACAGTCTGTAATGGGTGGTATCGTAGAAGAGTAATGAAAGTGGAGCTTAAATGGCACAAGTTCAGGTGTTTCAGGAGGGTAGAAGGCAGTTAGGTAGGTGCTCGCAGGGTCCACCCAGTCAGATTTCACAGTCTGTAATGGGTGGTATCGTAGAAGAGTAATGAAACTGGAGCTTAAATGGCACAAGTTTAGGTGTTTCAGGAGGGTAGAAGGCAGTTAGGTAGGTGCTCGCAGGGTCCACCCAGTCAGATTTCACAGTCTGTAATGGGTGGTATCGTAGAAGAGTAATGAAACTGGAGCTTTAATGGCACAAGTTCAGGTGTTTCAGGAGGGTAGAAGGCAGTTAGGTAGGTGCTCGCAGGGTCCACCCAGTCAGATTTCACAGTCTGTAATGGGTGGTATCGTAGAAGAGTAATGAAACTGGAGCTTAAATGGCACAAGTTCAGGTGTTTCAGGAGGGTAGAAGGCAGTTAGGTAGGTGCTTCTTGGGGTCCACCCAGTCAGATTTCACAGTCTGTAATGGGTGGTATCGTAGAAGAGTAATGAAACTGGAGCTTAAATGGCACAAGTTCAGGTGTTTCAGGAGGGTAGAAGGCAGTTAGGTAGGTGCTCGCAGGGTCCACCCAGTCAGATTTCACAGTCTGTAATGGGTGGTATCAGAAGAGTAATGAAACTGGAGCTTAAATGGCACAAGTTCAGGTGTTTCAGGAGGGTAGAAGGCAGTTAGGTAGGTGCTCGCAGGGTCCACCCAGTCAGATTTCACAGTCTGTAATGGGTGGTATCGTAGAAGAGTAATGAAACTGGAGCTTAAATGGCACAAGTTCAGGTGTTTCAGGAGGGTAGAAGGCAGTTAGGTAGGTGCTCGCAGGGTCCACCCAGTCAGATCGAGACTTTCGTCAGGCACCGGGTTCGGGACACACAGCAGCCACGCAGATTAAAGGAAAAGAAAGATGGCGTCCAGGGATATAGGGGTGTATATATAAGGTATCTTAGAGAGCTTGGGGGAGGGTACTGTAGGGAGGATGAATGATTTCATTTACCCAGGGATGAACTTCTCAAATACAAACATAAACAAGTAACTAAATCTAACATTTTACGTCTCACGACTACTTATGGAAGAAACACTAATAAGTTTATTGATATTATCAAAAACAACTGGAATATTCTTTCAGCGGATCCTACATTTTCTTCCATCATAGCTCCCACTTGCTCCTTTTCTTTCAGGAAGGGCAAGAATTTGGGAGCTTACTTTAATCATTACAAACACCATTATGATTCCATGCATTTACAGTTCGCACAGACTACTATTACCGGTGATAAGCTGGTTGGCTGCATGCCTTGTGGCCATTGCAACAATTGTAAATATGTACTGAGAACCAAACAATTTTCTAGTAGTAATAGTAGTATTGTATTTGATATTAAGTTTTTTGCCAATTGCAATTCTGATTGGATTGTCTATATGGCCTGTTGCAGCTGTCATGCTTTTTATGTCGGTCAAACTTCCAGACCCTATAGGTTAAGGGTCTCGGAACACTTGAGTGATATTAAATGCAAAAGAACCAGTAATGCACTTTACAAACACACACTTAAACACAGCACAGCCAAATTTCATTTTTTGATCATTGATAAAATTATTGGTGATCGTTGCCTTAAATCTGGTTGGCATAATAAATTAAATATCAAGGAGAAGAAATGGATTGTTAAACTGGGTGGTCTTTTTTATCCTGGACTAAATGAACATCTATGAATAGAAATGAATATTTATGAGATGTCATATTAATATTTATGAGCTGTCCAATCACTTTTTGTTTTCAATCAATTATAAGGTGTAATTGACTTCAATTTGTTTCTTATAATATTACACTGATGAAGGCTAGGTGAAATCCAAGCCGAAACCGGTCTGTTTTTTGAAGCCATGATTCAATAAATTTTATTCCACAGCCCCGTGTTGCTGGCTACTTGTTTTTTGGTTCAGTTTCAATCTGCCGTGCAACTATCTCCGTGCAGGGGAATTGTTTTTGGTTGCGTTGCATTACCTTTAGTCCCCATTATCCTATATGGAAGTTGGATATAGCTGCTAGTTGAACCCGAATAGTAGCTGCAGCTGCATCTCATTAAAAAGCTTTGCCAAGAATTCTAATATAGAGGATATAGGGGCAGTGAAAGGGTCAATGTGATTACTGAAGGCCCAAAGGGAAAAATCTCTTCCATTTGCTTGTGTATAACTTCCTGGTTGATGCCTTATGAGACAAAATCAAGATACGTTTCACTGAAGGGGAAATGTCAGGAAGCCTGGCTATGTTTTGAACTGGAGCAGCCAATCTGTCAACTTGAGGGTTTGAACCGATCGGTGCAGCATCCCGCATGAATGAGTCAGGAGGTCTGGAACTGGGTCCAGAATTCACGGTTCCTCGTGGTGATGAGGCCAAAGAAAGGGGGACCATACTTGACAAGGCCAGAATGGGGTGAATAGTATTAAACTCCTTCCCAATGAGCTGGCTTTCTGAAGGACTTTGAGAATCAATCGAAAAGGGGGAAAAGCATAGAGGAGACCTAGGGGCCAATCGTGTACAATTGCAACACTTGGTGACTCCTCCAGAGGGTGGATTAGGGAAAGTAGCTGCTGCACTTGGCATTCATGGACATAGCAAAGAGATTGCAGTAAGGCTGGCCCCATTTGCGGAAAATCTTTTCTGCTACCTCTTGTTTTAGGGGCTACTTGTGAGGCGTCAGAATCTCTCTGCCGAGTTTGTCTGCTATCATGTTGGATTTCCCTGGGATGTGCATTGCTGTCAGAAAATGCTGGGAAGAGATTGCCCACTGCCATACTCTTTGGGCCTCTCGACAGAGGGAGTAAGACTTGGTTCCTCCTTGTTTGTTTATGTACCATACAACTGACATGCTGTCTGTATTGCAATTATTCCTAGCGAAAGAGAGTCTTGGAATGCTTGCAACGCTAGAAGCACCGCTCTCATCTCTAGGATGTTGATATGCAAGTGGGCCTCGTGATCCCCCCAAGTGCCTTGGACTGTCCTTCCCAGATAATATTCCCCCACCCTATCTGAGAAGCATCCATGGTCATTGTGGCTAATGGTTGTGGAAGAACAAAAGATCAGCCTAGGTTACCTGAGTAGAATGAAGTCACCAAGAAGGTCTTTCTTGCAGGATTCTGTAATTATGAGATAACTTGCAGAAAAAAACTCCAGGCGACTGCCAAGACTAAAATCATGTATTTTATTCAAAGTTGGATAAACGCTTTCACACTAGGTGCTTCAACAGATCCTAAAACACAATAAATCTAGCCACATTTAAATATCATTAAACATCCAATAAAAAACCTCATTAAATTAAACAATAAAATAATTCATTGATGTAACCTACGTTTCCTTAGAACAGGTTTTAAAGGCACAGATGCATTGAGCCCAAGTGTTCTATCAGATTGCATTCTTATAATCCATTTAGTTTCAGCAAGCTCAACTCTATTGTTATGGTCCCCACCCCTCATATCAACTGACAATACTTGCAATACCATAAACTCAAAATAATGCTGAATATTGAGTGATACAATGCATTTAATGTATTAATCTTCCTAATGTCACCAAGGTGCTGAAGGATGCATTCCTTCAGCATCCTGATGGTTTTGCCTATATAAAAAGAGTGGCATGCCTTACATCTGGACAAATATACTAGATTTTTTGATCTACAATCAGCATAAAACTTAGGAGTAAACATAAATTCAAGAGAATTTGAGCATCACTCTCTTGCTCATAAGCATCTGTTATGGGCAAGGAATTTTTTCTGCATGCATATGGAAACTGTAATACTCAGAATGTTATTTATTTGGCTAAGTGTGATTTATGTGAAGAGTACTATGTGGGTTTGACAAGCAGGACTCTTAAAGATCAGATAGCAGATCACATGGGTGATATAAAATGCAAAGTTATGGGTTCCTATGAGTACAATGAAAACGCATTATGTCGAATGCGTTTTCGTCGACACATGTAGAGTGAACAGGCAAAACAGAAAAGCGGCTGTTCAGCGAATTCTTTCCCTGGGAAAGAAGTCGCTTGACCGCTTTGTTGTTTTGCCGTGTTCTGAAGTGTAGTGTGGTACCTTGTCCGGTATAGCTTCCCAACGTGATTGTGCAACAGTTACTGACCTTAGGGTTAGGGTGCGGGTTAAGGTAAGTGCATATGTATGAAAGTGTTTACTGTTTTATATTTTGTGTTAAATGTATGGTTGAGTTACGTGTGTATGTGTTTTCAGTTGTTTTCTTTTGTTTTGGGGGGGGGGCTAGAATTAGGGTTAAGGTAAGTGTGTATGTGTTTGGAGCTGTTTATGTAAATGTGCAAGAGTTACTGACCTTAGGGTTAGGATGCGGGTTAAGGTAAGTGCATATGGTTTAAAATGTTTACTGTTTTTTTTTTCCGTTAAATTTATGTTTTTGTGTTATGTGCATATGTGTATTTAGTTGTTTACTGGTTTTTGGGGGGGATATAATTAGGACTGGATATGTGAGTATGTGTTTGGAAGTGTGTAATGTGTTTTTTTTTTGCGGGGGTTAGAATAGTGATTTCTTTCCCTAGGAAAGAAATCGCTGTTCTTTGGATTTGACATTTTCAGCTTTCACTGAAAATGTGTCGATGTAACATCGTTCGCTGTTTTAAGCATTTGATGTTGCAATATAGACCCCAAAGTTATTACTAATGCTCTGTACTAACATATCTTGCAGAAAGGGGACAATCATAGATTTAAGTTTATGATTTTGAAAGTTGTCTATTTACCTTTGCATGGGGGAGACCTAAAACTTTTAACTGAGAATGAGGAGATGAAATGGATTTTAAGAAGGAAAGCTCATTTACCACCATGATTAAATGAGACTTTTACTTTAAAACCACTGCTTAAATATTTGAATGAAAAGGTTTAATTAATATCATGTGATATGAATGGAGTATTTAAGTGTTATACAGTTTTAGTTTGATGTAAATTCGCCTGAAGAAGCCTTTTGGTGAAAGTTTTAACTTCCGACCATTAAATTTGCATCCCTTGTGTGCTTTCCAGTGCTTCATTTTTGTGCTTTATAAAGTACAAGCAGGTTTCAGGTGCCTACACAGTACTGACATCATACTGTAGGGAGAAAAGCAACCTAAGAGTTGAGTTAAACTGCTGGAGAAGGTGGAGCTTCCATTTAACATTCTCACAGACACAAATGCATATTGGCCGAGTATACTGGTTGCTTTAACTGAGACTACATAGCAAGTATTTGAAAAGATGCTTATGTACTTTACATTTGCAGACACAGTTTAACCACATTTGCCCCACAGGCTTAAGTTTATGCCCTGAATATAACAAGAATACATGTGCAGATGTATTTGTTTGCAGTTTAAAGCCAACATTCAGAATGCAGACTAAGACATTGTCACACTCTGCTCAAGAGTCAAACTTAAACCCAAGTTTATCACCAATGCACAACTTTTCAATCCAGACTTCTAAGAACATTAATTACAACATTCTTTCTCAGTTATATTAACAGGCCTTTTTGTCTCAAAACTATTTTACATACTCTGCCTCTTGCTTTCATAGTATCTACAGAATGCAGTTCTTTGCTTTGTTTGTAGACACCATTTTGGACAACATGTTGTGACAGCATGTGTTGTACCATCTCTTTTTATATTTATATTATTTCTATACCTTCTAGACTTTTGTTTCTCATTTTTCTTAAAGTCTTAATTTTACATCATTCAATATAATCAGTTAAAGATTCACAAGCACAACACACAGTTATTTTCTAGTGTCAGGTTCAATTCTTTCAACGGCCTGCCTCTTGTCTGGTTATTTCTTATACCAGAAACTATTCTGTCTCTGATTAATGAATGGCATTGTTCTCCAAATCCACAACCATGCACCTTGTCACTTAAGTCACATATGCATCAAAAGTTTGTAGGAAACAATGCATGCCTTACATAGGGCAGATTACTCTATGACTTACAGTAAAACTACAATTTATGCTGAGCTGCTTTTGGTCTCATCTTTTACAGCACAAATATTAAATACAACTGCCAGCTTCTTCGCCTATGATATGAAGACACATAGCACACTGCTTCTTGTCGGCTTTTTCAGTGACACTCAGTGAAATACAACTCAGATCTTTGACCCAGGACTTCTAGTTTCCTGACAGGCTCACCTCCAGCTTTAGATTCATCAGTGGTTGTACTGAAGCTGACAAAACTGAAAACAGATCTTTCCAAAAAGTGAAATTTTAATTATATTCATATAGCTCAAGGATGATCTATATTTTATGCTGTTTACAAGTGAGAATGTTCTATTATGTTAAAACAAATTTAATTAGGTGGACTGTATTTTAGAAAAGAAAAACTGGAACATATACAGTGAGATATTGCTCACAGAATTTGGGCATGAAATGCAAAGGACATCCATGAAGTAGCTGGGAAAAACAGACAAAAACTGAATTGTGTAGATGTGTCAGTAATCAAAAATAAACAAATGGATAATTCTACCATATTGAATTTAATTCTGTTACCATGTTATGGCTTCCAGACTAATGTTCTTGTCATGTCAAAACCTTCCCTGTCACAAGACTCAAATACACAAGATACACAAGCTCCTTAAAGGTATACTAAAGGTATGCTCCATGAATTATCATCATCTAGAAGGTGGTATGTTATATGCGTTTGTTGGTGTTGCTGAGGTCTAGAATGAGGTAGACATAATCTGTCCCCTCTGGGATCAGAATGAGGTAGAGGTTGGACCTCAGGTCTCATTCTTAAAGAAGGATGACCTCTAAATTCCCTCAGATGAGTAAAGTCTGAACCTGTCGTGAGAGCTCTGCAGTCACAGCCTGAGCTGTTAACACAGCTCTTTCTGTGGACAAACTGAAGAATTCTAATGTGTGGTTGACCATGAAGAAGCCATTTGTTCTTGGTGATGACTCTGCAAGCCAGGTAAAACCATCATCTCGCTGGGCAACACAAGACTGTAGTCAGGGATGTGAATACTAGGCCAGTGGAAGTATCCTCTTGGATGACATAGCTGATATACCAAACACTGCAAAACTATATGACTAAGTGCTTTCTTTGGTCTGCAATGTGGTTACTCTTCCTAGGGAAGGTTTGGCTAAGACTAGATGAGAAAGACATGGAGGAAGGCTTAGAGAGATCTGCAATGGTAGAAGGGCCTGTTCATTTTCAACAGGTCAACCACCAGGCCATGAGAAGAATAGTTTAATAAGACCTCTCATATGAAAGAGGCATCCAGGATAGAATATTTCACTTTAAAGGAGGACAACCTCTATCAGGCTATCCTGCAAAGGCAGATTTCTCAGACAGCATTCTTAGCTGTAGTATTACAGCAATTAAAACTATAGTGAGCAAAAGGAAAACTCACTCTGGAGGTCACTCAGAGTCTTTATCACTCCCTCCTTCAGCCCAAATGCAGAGAAGACGGAAAGCTTCTTCAGTGGCTGGTCCACTTCTGAAAACTATAACATGGACAGGTGAGATGAATAGCTAAGGGCTCTAACCCTCAAATGGCAGAGGGGAATACTCACATACCAACTCTAGCCAAGGCTTTAGACTTTTAATAAGGCCAAGGGTGGAAAATACAAAAGGAGGCTGGGCTCAAATCCCTCTTTGCATATAGGTTCATAGGTTCATAGGTTCATACTAGGCTATCTGCCCTAGGGCATTTATAAGCCTAGCCAGAGTGTGTTTGGCTTTCACCACCCATTTTAAATTAATTTTGCTATGCCTTTTTTTGAGGTTGGTATACTGTGCCTCTATCTAACAGTGACACAGAAGTGATAGCCAGGGTAAACCTACGATCTCCCATCCTCTCATCAAGATTCCTCTTGAAGAGAGTCAATGTGGGACTCTGCCTAACCTGGACTGGGATTTTATTCCAGAGTGAAGGGATTCTCTGGGTTATGAATCTGTCTCTCCAGCATGTCCTATTTATTTCAGTGCTGAGGTTCAAGTCTCTCAAGCGCGTAGCTCGATGGGATTTGAATTTTCTGAGGTGCAGCATGTCCATTAATTCTGGGTTGGACATGGCTTTATACGTCAGGCACAGATCGCCTCTGAGCCGGCGGTATGCCACTGAGTAGAGCTGGAGTTTCTTTAACCGGGCAGCATATGGCATCTGTTGAGCCCTTTGATCCTCTTGGTGAGGTACTTTTGGGGTCTTTCCAGTTGCTGCAGGTGTCTGGTAAGGTACATCCCAAAAGGGGCATTGTACTCAATTATGGGCCTGATGAGGGATAAGTAAAGAGGTACGATGACCTCCCCTGATCTAGATGTGAATCTCTTCATGATTAGGTGGGCTATATAAAATGTTTTTCTAACCACTTTGGCCACGTGGTTGTCAAATGAGAGATTGCTATCAACTTGGGTCCCCAGGTCCCTAATGACTTCTTCTGTACTTAATGGATTACCACCTATGTGGTAATTTGTGGGCACTTTGTTTTTGCCAAAAGGGATGACTATACACTTTTTGGTGTTAAGCTTGAGGCCATGGCTCTGGCACCAGTTGTCTGTTTCTATGAGGCCCTTTTGGAGGATGCTTGCGTCGGCTGGAGAGTTGATTATGGCACCCAGTTTGCAGTCATCTGCGAACTTGGTCAGCCACAGTCCTTCCGTGTTGGCCTGTACCGCCGAGAAATATATACCGAACAAGAGAGGTCCCAGGACTGAGCCTTGTGGGACGCCACTTGTAACTGGTTTGGAGTCTGACATGGCTCCAGCAATTCTAACCATGTGGGTTCTGTCCTTGAGCCAGTTTGCAACCCATCTAGTGACATAGGGGTTTATATTTAAGCTGGTGAGCTTATCTATAATGCCC
Source organism: Protopterus annectens (assembly GCF_019279795.1). NCBI lineage: Eukaryota > Metazoa > Chordata > Ceratodontiformes > Protopteridae > Protopterus > Protopterus annectens. The sequence goes on from NC_056729.1 coordinate 1,391,158,167, forward strand.
GAGTGAGGTATTGTATCGAAGGCTTTTGCGAGGTCCAGGTAGGCTGTGTGGACCACCTTCCCCTCGTCAATGGCCTTGGTGACTGTTTCAAAGAAATCGACCAGGTTTAAGAGGCAGGATCTGCCCTTAACAAAGCCAAACTGGGTAGGATCCAGTGTCTGTAGGTCCCCAATATCTTTATTTATGAGGTCCATGATGATCCTTTCCATAGCTTTGCAGACCAAGCTAGTCAGGCTTATGGTGCGATAGTTTCCAGGATCCGTTGAGGCACCACCTTTGTGGAGAGGGACCACTGTTGCTGTACGCCACTCTTTGGGTACATATCCTGTAGTAAGGCTAAGATTGAACAGTAGTTTTATGTTTGGGTTTAGCTCTTCTTGGAGTTCATGTAGGATGCAGCCCGGGACACCATCTGGTCCGATTGATGCTGTGTTTTTTGCTTTGGAGAGGGCGGCTCTTACCTGAGCATCTGAGATGTCAGGGGGGCAGCACTCTGTTGGGATAGATATTTGCCCTTTTGGTGGGGAGAGGGGGGAGAAGTTTGCACTGAACCTGTCAGCTAGGATGTTGGCAATGTCTGTGGGCTCGGTGTATTTTTTGTCATTTTGGACTAATTCTGAGCATATCTGGGAATTCCTACCCAGGTTCCTAACATAACTAAAGAAAGCCTTGTGATTATCCTTAGTGTCCTGTGCAATTTTTCAGTCGAAGCTGTCCTTAGACGATTTTATGAGTGCCCATAGTTTTTTGCTAATACTGATCAGAGATGCCTTCCCTTTTTGGGATTTTGCTCTATCATGTAGTAGCTTCCTCCTTCTATTGTATAGTTTGTTTATGGCTGGGGTCCACCAGACAGGACGTCTGCCTTTGGAGGATTGGGTCTTGGTTTTATTTGGGATTGCATGATCCATGCATTCCTGAAGGTGTTCACAGAATGCGTTTATAAAGGATTCTGCGATCTGGGCCGTATTTTCCACTGGCCCGGGGGCTTTGAAGGATTTCGCCTCGGTTTTGAGGCATGTGAAATTTGCTTTAGAGAAGTTTTTCACTGTGATTTTCTGGGCAGGGGGTGGGGTCGGGATGTGAATATCCAGTGAGATTAGTTTATGGTCTGATCTTACCAGTGAGGGATACACTTCTGGTCTGGAGCATTGTGTCCCCATGTTGGTGATGATCAGGTCCAGTATGTTTTCCCCTCTTGTGGGAGTGATAACAAGTTGTTCCATAGCATTTGAGTTTATAAATTCTATGAACCTTTGGGCTAGGGTGTTGGAGCTAGAGTAATGCTCCCAGTCTATGTTTGGGTAGTTGAAGTCGCCCAATATAATGGTGTTTGGAGAGACCAAATATTTTTCAGTATTCTCAGGAAGGCCAAGTGGGGTTCCTGTGTTTGGGAGGGTGGTCTGTAGCAGGCTATAAACTGGAAGGCAGTTTTACCCACAGTTAGTTGCACATGGATAGTCTCTGATGCTTCGTGCTGTGCCACCAACCTAGAGGTGTGGGTATCTTTGATGAATATTGATACTCCCCCTCCTTTTGTGGTTCGGTCCAAGTTTTGGGGCCGAAAACCATGGTATGAGGTATAACCTGGTAGTGCTGGGGTGCTCTCGGGAGCCTTGAACCAGGTTTCTGTTACTGCACAGATATCGATGTTCTCCATGCTAAGGAGAGTTTCGAGTGCGTGCATCTTGAGGTTTAGACTTCTGGCATTGAGCAGCATTACTCTTAGTTTCTTATCCCTTGTGATACCTATGGAGGTGGGTTTGTCTTTTGAGCCTTGCCTAAAAAAGGCACTATGGGGGTAGCAAGAGCCTTTGCCAATATCCGAAAGCCCAGGGGTGACAGGTGCAAGCCGTCCCTTGCGAAGCATCGTGGCTTGTCGAGCATGTCATCCCAGGCTCACAGGCATTGGATCCCCTTTGAATGACACCAACACTTAAGCCAATTGTTGAAATTGATCATCTTGTCTTCATATTGTGGCATCATTCTTGGTGAGGGTAAGATGCTACTCAAGGTCAGGGTCATACCGGCCTGGGCTACATGCTCAGAGAGCTCCTCTATGTCTCTTTTCATGTAGTCCAGGAAGGTACGTCTCAGGTCATTCACACCAGCATGGACAATGACTGAGTCATATTTGTACTTGCCTTGGAGTGACCTGAGTGCTTGTGTTATGTGGCGGATCCTAGCGCCTGACAGGCAGCTCACCGTGACCTTCTCCTTGTTCAGCCTGGTGAGCGGGACGTTAGTGTGCCTGACGATAGAGTCACCTATTACAAGTGTATCAGGTGTGTTGTTTAGCCTTAAGGGCTGTGACTGTTCGGCACACTGGCTTTGTGAGCTATGTGTTGCACATGTTTTGTTTTGGGGTAGCGGTTGCTTGGGTGTCTGCTTTGGAGGTCTCTGCTGCTTAGACAGATTTTTATTTAGAGCCTCCGAGTATGTTTTTGTGTGTTTATGTGTTTGGTTTGATGTCGTGGTAGGTCTATGTGAGACTGGAATTGTAGTGAGTGTGGTTTCCTTCTCCTCCTGACTGGTTACGCCAGTACTGAGTTGAGAGAGCTTAGCCTCCAGTTTGGCTATATGGTTGCATCTCTCACATGTGTTGGGAGGAGGAGAGGGTTGTCTGTGTACATGAGGCAGTTGTAACATTGCCTCAAGATTCCCAGATTCACCAGCTGGACCGGAGAGGAGATTGACAACTGACCTTTGGGCATGCTAGAATAGTATTGGGAATTCCTTTATAATTGAAAAAAGGGCCAATGGGGAACAAGGTACTCAAGGGGAGTTTGTGAGGGTGTAGTGCTTTTAATTTTTTAGAGCTGACTTATATAATTGCTTTAGTGAGCAAGTGCCAGGTAACTTAAATGCAATGTGTTACAGGTAACTTAAATGCAAAAACGACAAACAGTAACTTTTTTCAAGTGAAACAAGGAAATAAGTACAGTAAGCAATGCAGATATCACTAGGGATCCACAGAAGTGCTAAAAGGCCGCGTTTTAGGTGGAATTAGCATTTCAGGGAAATAAACAAACAACAAGCATACAAATAAAGCTAGATTCAGCAGGCCTGGATCTAGTCTATGCTACAGCAAACAAGGTGTACCAATTTCAGTAAGAAACAGTTAGAATATGCAGGCACTATAAGCCTCTAACCAGAAATTCCCTGCTCAGAAGGGCAGAGTCCAGCTTCTCCTCCCACAAGAGTGCAGACCGCAATCCTTCTTAACCTAAAATAACTGGCCTGAAGCCCAAGTGCTTAAACCAGAACTAATACACTTTTAGAATAACAGACACTGAGCTCTCAATCAGCAGTTCCCAACTTAGGATGCAAGCTACCTGTCCTGCCACCACAGTGCAGGTCACAAACCTTCCTAATGTAAAACAACTGGTCTGACGCCCAAGTGCATAATCCAAAAGACTTAGAAATGATAGCTACACTTTAATCAAGTTACTACCAGCAGTAATAAATACAACTGAATACTTTAAAGAATACTTGGATTAGTGCTCAAGTTATACAAACAAAGCTAGATTTAGCAGGCCTGCATCTAGTCTATGCTACAGCAAACGAGGTGTACCAATTTCAGTAAGAAGCAGTTCAAATATGCAGGCACTATAAGCTTTAACCAGAAATTCCCAGCTCAGAAGGACAGAGTCCAGCCTCTCCTCCCACAAGAATGCAGAACACGAACCCTCTTAATGTAAAATAACTGGCCTCAAGCCCAAGTGCTTAAACCAGAATTAATACACGTTTAGAATAACAGACACTGAGCCCTCAATCAGCAGTTCCCAACTTAGAAGGATGTACGCTACTTGTACTGCCACTACAGTGCAGACCACAAACCTTCCTAATGTAAAACTGGTCTGAAGCCCAGGTGCTTAAACTAAAAGGCTTACAATGAGTTACACCAAGCAGTAATAAATACAATTGAGTACTTTTAAGATGACGCAAAAGCAAAATAAAGTAGGAAAAAACACAAATATAGTAAAAGCAGATAAATTTTTTTTTTTTTTTTTTTTTGAAAGAGAGAAAGGAGTAGCAGAAACTAAGCTGATTGGCCTTCTCAAATGCTCTCCCTGTACTGGGTAGAATGAGGTAATGACAATAGACTGGGAGGAGGGTCCCAGATCAAATTTACACTAGGGGCGGGCAACTGCAAAGCCACCAACTATAACAATGTTACTCACAGCTGAAAAGCAGCAGTGAGCCTTTAAATGAAAGTTTTAAACAGCTAAAGGAGCCACTAGAAAGAAAGAGTTTAACTGCAACAAGTTATCATAAACAAACAACCCAACAGATGCTTAATAAGAGTGGACAATTTCCAGTTAATACCTCACACACAGTGAAACTAGCTAGAAAAAATACACAGTACACAAAGTGCTATAAACAACAAAGAAATAAAGAACAAAATAAACAAAAAAACAGGATACTTAATGTTATATATTGTAGCTCCGAGGTTTGACTTGTGGGGGATGGAAATGATTTGAATAACCTTCATGGCTATTCAGATCTGATGAATGCCTAACAATGTAGTACTTCTCATTCGAGAGTGAAAAACAGCAGTTGTTTTTATGTTTTTTTTCTGATCAGCTCATTTATTCTTATCAGTATTACTGGGCTACCACAGGTCTTGTATGCTGTGAGTGCAGCTTGCTCCTTCGGCCAAGCTACTTATCAATCATTACACACTAAAAACTAGCTAAAAGCAGTCTGTAGAGCCTACTCACAATCTGGTTTACTATTAGACAAAGTTTAAGGGAAGTGTCCTATAATGATGAACTCCGGTAGCTGCAGCTCTTGCTTGAGTCATGTTAAAATGTGTAAGCTAGGGAGGGGTACACATTATTAAACATCTATATTTGCACTTTAAAGTCTGACTTCTACTGGGTCTCCATCACTGCCTGATTTTGCACTCCTCCTTGCCACTCCAGCTTCCTCTAAGATCACTTTTTTCTTTTGTAATGTTACATTGCAGTTTGAAGACTTCAATTAAACAACCGCGTAATGAAAAGTACACATTATATGTACTATCTTTGTCAAACAGTTCAGCACTAAGGGATTAAACACATGTACAATGAAATGTTTCCACATTGTAGCTGCTGTTGCAGCCCCTTAATTCTGTACTGTACAAAAAAGTGTATGCAACAAATGCTTGCCGAGATCTGTAAATTTCAACAAGTAAATAGACTCCTAATAAAGGAAAAACTGTCCTGTTGCTGTAGGGAAGCACCTCTAGACAAACCACACTGCAAGATATCATTTCTTTCTTAAACTGGATCTGAGATGGCAGCAGAGAGGGGTGAGAGCATCACAACTTTAAATAAAAAAAAGGAAAGGAAGAAAGGAGAGCAAGAGAAACAGACATAGAAAAAGAAGTAAAGTGGAAACTGGAAGACAGATGTTGGGCCTTTAATTTTTGTTCATATATTAGCCTGCATATAACCTGTTGTTGATGGCTGTTATGTTCTTCACATTAAACTACAGTAGTGTTATTCATACGCCTTTAAAGCTGGTCTCCATTGCTGCCCTCCTGCAATATTTAAAATGAGTTTTGACTGCTTTCAGCTGATGCACTTGACATGATGACACCCAGCTCTGCTGGAGCTCCATCTGCCTCACATTTTCTACAGTTCTGCTGACATCCACAGACTCCATAAATGTGATATATAATGGCTCATGACAGAAAGATTACATTATAACAAAAACAGAAGAATACACGACCACATTATCTGATCTTGATACAAAGAGCACATAATCTGGTTCCTTTTTCTGGGCAAAAGGATCTAAGGAATACCGTCATGCTCATATTTCAAAATGATTCATCCTTAAAATGTTGTGACTAAGGATCTAGAAGTCTAATCTGTCATGGTCCAGTAAAAAGCAGTTATATAGTTTCATTCTGAGAAAGCCAATCTGGAACAAAGAATATAAATGTTAATCTGCTGAGCCTGCATTCATCACTATTCTACTTCTGATGTTTCTCATAGTCTTATATTTCTGCGGGTAGATTTAAATGCTTACCAGACAAGCTGAAGCTGGATTCATGAAGGTTTCTTATACCACCGGGTCGTGTAACAGGTCCAGTTGGAGTAGTTGCATCTGATTTTCCAGTCTCTGTTTTCCTAGTGATTACTACAGCTGCAACATCTCCTAAGTAGGGGGCACGTTCTACAGGTGTCAAGTTTTGACTCTATAAGATAAACAATTGCAATTAAGATTTTGCCATTAAATATAAATAAGTTTCTTAACTGCCTACAGAAAACTACAGACTTTGGAGAATGAAGGAACAATTGTATTGCTAGCAGCTTTCTTCTTAGGACAGCATGCAAGCTTAGGAGCTGCATTCATTTTTAAAACAAGTTATTACCCCGCTCTTTCCCAGGCTACCATCTGACATTCCACTAATCCTGTCCCCAGTTATTCAGACATTATTTAGATCTAAAACTGAATTATTCTCCCTGGGAGAAAGATGCTGCTTCCATTCCAGTAGATTCATAATGTAACTCAGCTGGTCTTAAAGGTGGCAAAACCAAAACTAGGCAAATTTGGACCCAGTCATTCATAATGGGAAGACAATGCATTACCTAAAAGACTATCAAGTGTTTACTACTTTTTTCATAATACTTCCACTTAATCTACTACAGAATTCTGAACAACACAGATGAGCACAAGCACACACAATGCACATAGCAAAACTGTTTTTCTTTTCAATTGTTAACTGTCTAAATTCACCTGCCACAATTGTATTGTTTTTCAGGAGTGACCTGGGAACCCTGTATCGTTCTGACACAACTGTCTTGTTTTTCAGGAGTGACCTGGGAACCCTGTCTCGTTAACTGACTTGCTCAAATTTACACAGTAAGCAAATGTAAAACATAACAATATATCCCTATTTCAAAATGGATAAAAATGACAACAGGTGATAAAGCAGCTCAAGCCCTCCAGGTATAGGGCTTTGGAACTTCTCCAGGATTAACATAACATCTAGGGTGCAGCACCTCAGCAACGTTATATATAGCCGGGGATGACATTACACACATAATCTTTTTAGAATAATGATTCTGTGACATGAAAACATTAAGAAAATTCAGACTTGTGTTTCAACAAATTGACCCTCACACACTACACCTTAAGAAAATATAATCAATACAACTAAGCATTTTTCCATGTCTGGCACACGTGCACCCTAACTTATCAGTTTCACCAAGTTATATATCATGCTAATGTTTTCAAAAGTAACCCTATGGATACTCAGTCTGTCTTCCTATAGACTGACCTGTGAAGCAGAATGTGTACTTTTATACTGGTTAATCAGTACTAAATGCCCAAGACTTAAAGATGTGCTGCTGTCTACATGATTCTGTGCCATCCAGTATAAAATCATGGCTAGACATTTCTGCAGACCTTGGGTTTTGCAGACATGTCTAGCCTTGGGTTTTGTAGTTATAGCTAGACATGTCTGCAAAACCCAAGGTCTGTACAGGATTCTTTGCCACTCAGTCTAGGTCTAAGGATATGACTAGACATACCTGCAAGAGGATGGATTCTTTCTCAAGTTCTATAGCTCTTATACAGCACAAAACATGAAACTGTATTTGTATAAAACCCATATATCAGATAAAACACTTTATACAATGATGTACACAGCAAACTTATCAATTATAAAATATAACCAATTCAAAGCAAAATGCCTGTAGACTAAATATATTCTGTAGACTTATAGTCTTACGCAAAAGCAAAGTAAAAAAATCTGTCAGTAAGGTCTGTAAAAGCAAAGGGCACAGCAACATCTGTAATCTCAACCCATGATGTCTCCAGCAGCCCACCATGAGGTTAACAAAGGAAAACACAGTGCATGTATAAATGCAGAAAGGCATTCTGATACCATTAACCCTTGTTAGGTAGAGCCTATGATAAAAGTGATCTGGTGACAAAGTGGAACTGAAAAGTTTGACAGATAAAACAAAACTCCAAATTCCACCTGCCCCCACTACCTTTTACTGTTATACATCCCCTGACTCCTCCCCACCCAACACCTCTCCAATCACAATACACCTAAGCCAAACCCCACCCACCTCAAACATCCACCCCTCCTACAATGCTCTACATAACATCTCTCCCTATAGCCCTATTTGCCCTACTAATCTCTCTCTCTTCTCTTACCTATCTCAAACTTGTTCCCAACCATTGTCATAACTCTCACACACACTCCACTACATCTTACCATCAACCTCACTTCCCATCCTACTTATCCATCTCACATGAACTCTTTACCTCTAACCCAATCTCTTTTTTCAAACCAAAACTGCTCCCAACCCAACCCCCCTGTACTCACCTCTTAAATGTGTTACCAGAAAATCACTACTCTTAAACAACCAAGCTACTCTTGCCCAACACACTGCCTCACTCATCTACTCCACCACATCTCTCTTTCACTATCTGGTGACATCCTCCCCTACCCTGGACCCATCTCTGACATCAGTCTCACCAAACCCTCCACTCAGCCCACAAATTCAAAGTCCATTCGCCTTACAACACAATGCACAAAGTCTAAAAAACAAAATCCCTAAACTCCATGCCTGGCTCCTCCCATACCACCCTGACATTACCGCCGTTTTTGAAACCTGGCAGAAAACCTATATAAAAGACAGTGAAATCCTACCACTGGGTTTCCAATTCATTCACAACGACAGAGCCCACAAAAAAGGAGGTGAATTAACAATAACCTACCCCACCTCCCATAGCATAACTCCCTATTCCAATAAAATACCAACCTTTGCCAACGCTGAAATTATAATAGGTTTACTAAAAATAAACAACCAGAAGTCCATATGTATCGCTGCCCTCTATATTCCCCCTGGTGATAATACTAAAATACTTGAAAACATCCTGTCCTGGTTCTCCTCCAATATAAAAAATGAAACCTATATACTTGGTGATACCAACATCAACTAGAATACTATTAACTCTGAAGCCCTGTTCCACACAATCAACATGTATAACATCTCCCAACTAATTCAATCTCCAGCTAGACCAAATACCTCTGGTACCATTCATTGATTGGATCCTAACAACTCACCCAAACCTTATCACCAAAGCTGGAATATTACCTTATCCTCTCAGCGATCACCTACCAGCCTTCGCTGACCATTTCCCATCTCCACTGCATAAACAACACCACTACATCCAAACCTGCAACCTCTTCGTTTTCAACCCTCTAACTTTCTCTGAAAGCTTAAAGCATACTGACTGCTCCCCTTTAAAAACCCTTCCTCTAGATGATGCCATTTCCTGCTTTAACCACTCATTCCTAACCCTTCTCAATCAGCAAGTCCCCCCTCAAACCAAACGCATCAAAACCAATCCCTGCCCATGGTTATCAAAAGATACTAAACTAGCCTTGCACCAAAGGGACAAAAAATGGAAACAATATCAAAAACTTAAATAACATATGAAACTCCGCAAAAAAAAACCTAATAATTAAAGACCAGAAAGCCCACTACTTCAAACTCCAGTCCTTGCACTCAACAAATCTTAACAAATTCTGGGACTCCATCTCATCCATGCTGCATCCTGGCAACAAAGAAAATCCCTGCCCATGACCCCAACCTCTCCAACCTTGAAACAGCCAGCCAGTTGAACTCATTCTTCATAGACTGCAATGCTAAACTATCAGCCTCCTTCCCACCACAATCCTGCCCCAGCCACCACCCCAATCATCAACCATCCTCCATATCCTTCTGCCTCAAGCCAAGTCAAAAAGACTTCTCCTCAAATTCAAACCCTGTCTCAATGCACCCAACAACCTTCCACCCATCTCTCTCAAACAATCTGTAGACAGCATCGCCTGTCCTATCTCTATTCTTATAAATAGATCCATACAAGAATCATACGTCCCTTCTATCTGGTGCCATGCTTACATCACCCCCCTCCTCAAAGGTGGCAAAAATACTGATACCACTAACTTCAGGCCTATTGCCATCCTTTCTCCTCTTTCTAAAATACTAGAGAAAACAATACAAGCACAACTCATGGCACACCTAACACTAAGCAATCTTCTCTCCCCGACCCAACATGGCTTCCACCCTGGCCACAGCACTATGACTGCCCTTCTTTCCTTTCTTGAAACCATAAACCTCGAACGCGATTCAGGCAAGTTCATATCCACACTATTCCTAGATCTGTCAAAGGCCTATGACACCATCTCACACACCCTAAATATATCCCAACTCTCCACCCTACACCTCTCTCCCACCACCACCACCTGTTTTTCCAGCTACTTGTCAAATCGCCAACAAGCTGTCCAGTGGAAAACTTCAACCTCTCCCTTCCTTCCCACACCCACAGGTGTCCCACAAGGTTCTGTTCTTGGCCCTCTTCTCTTCAATTTATTCATTAACAACTTTCACCAATCCATCCCAGACTCATCTATCATCCAATATGCAGATGACTCAACAATCATCTGCTCAGCCTTCTCCCCCTCCGAACTCTTAGCAAAAACCCAACTAGCCTTTTCCAAAACAGAAACCTGGATGCAGTCTAACCATCTGGCACTAAATGCAAATAAAACCAAACTAATGTTTTCTTCTCCTACCAAAAACTCCATTGACAAATCCACATTCCCCATACAGAGCGAAAACAACACCCTACTTGAAATCATTTCCAGCACCAAGCTTTTTGGCATCATTATTGATGAAGAACTAAAATTTGATACACACATCCACTCTGTAATCAAGAAAACCTACCAAAGGTTAGGTCTCCTCTACAGGCACAACTGCTTCCTAAGCCCCTCTACCCATCAAGCTCTTGCATCCACCTTCCTACTCCCCCTCCCTTATGTATAGTGCCCCTCATTTCACCAATCTCCATCTTGGCCTTTGGTCCAAACTTGAATCCTGCTACCACAAGCTCTCCAAATTTGCAACCAATTCAAAAAACTCATCCCACCACTGCCACTCCCTCCTCACCTTCAACTGGCTTGAACTACCCAACTACCTCAGTTACCTACAACTCACCATTGTCCACAAGCTCATCTTTAAACCTGCCAACTGCCCAGCTCTCACTACTTCCTTAAAACCTTACATTCCCAACCGCTCACTCAGATCCAGTAACCAAAATCTCCTTCAGGTCCACAAACCTGCATGACCTCCTGGCCACCGACTGCTGTCCCACTCCTTAGCTAAACAGTGGAACTCTCTCCCCACACACCTATGCAACTTACCTAACTATATAAATTTCAAATCGCAGCTACTCTCTCATCTTTCTTCCAAATGGGAATGCCCTTGCCACTCTCCAACTTAAACCCCTCCCACCTTCATTCCACGTTGCACTGACTCATCCAACTATCTGTACTATTACTTCATCCCAACCAAACAATCCCTCCCCTACCAAAAATGAATTTTCTCTCTAATATCTATTGTTCTATACTCTCCGATCTCAAATATACTATTACCCTCTCCATGCATATTTTCCTAACCTACTAATGGCTAGTATTTTGAAATGTTAAACCTACAATTGAGTTTATAACAAAAATATTCACTTTATCTAAATGTTTAAATTTCTGTATTGAATTATGTCTTTTAATTTTTGTAACATTGTGACAATCCAATTGCAAATAGGTTATCTGTAAATGTTTAATTAGCTGTATGAACTATGTCCTTTTGTAACATGTGAAATGTAACTTGTAATTATTGTGGAGCTTTTCTCCCCAGGCCTCCACTGAAAACGGGTTCTTCTTGGCCCAGTGGACTTCCCCGGTCATCAAACTGAAATAAATAAGACTATATTGCATGGGTGAAATATGACAGGTCTTAAGTAGCAGATGCCTTTCACTGAACTCAGAATGACAATATCCTAGAGACTATTCTTTGGGAAGTTTTATAGTGTTGAACATCTACACCCACAAGTCTGTAATACAGGCATTTCAGAAAACACCCACATAGTCTGCACAGTTTAGTACTGGGAAGAGATCTAAAAGAATAAAAATAGGTTCCAATTCCCTCTCTATTACCAAAAGACCATTCAGCACACAGAGTAAAGCCTATTTGCTCTGCTTTTTTTATAAATCCAGAAAGAAATATGTCATATACATTCCTACCTGATAGGTTTCCACTTTTTTTAATAACAGTTTGAAAAATAGATTAGAAACATGCCTGTAGTTAGCAAAGGGCACTAGGCTACAAAGAAAGTTTCTTCAGGTATGCCTTTATAATGCCTGTCCCTAACAATCTCCTAATATTTTTGCTAATAACTTGTTTCCATTATGTGTAGACATCCCATTAGTATATGGAAGGTCACAAGCCAAACTGCAACACACAGAAGGGGATGACTTGCTATTCAGCTTGACAGACACTACAGTGCTCAGTTTTGACCACAAATGCAATACCAGCATACGCAATGAACAGCAGTCAGGATCAGTGAATCTCAACCTTAACACTTTGCTCCTGGGTCAGCTGCCCCATTCACCCTACCGTAGCTACACTACTGAATACAATAGATGTTTTTAATTTGAAAAAAGAGAAATATGAAATGATAGGCTTACTGGCAACTGGAAGGGCAGAAGTAGAAGAGATACCAGACACAGACACAAAAGTCAATATAACACTGGCATTAGTGACAAGTCTGATGAAGCAGGTTAGCAAACAAAAATAACTCTTGACACATAACAAAATTAAAAAAGAGGGTATAAATAGCTGAAGTATTAAACTCTGGAAAATGAAAATTAGAAACTATTGTACAGGCATCAATTATTTGAGAAGTCAACAGTTGCTAATTAAAATACTGGTTGAAATACCAAACCAATCAAGAAGGGAAAAACTCAATGAGAGTTGTTCAATAAAAAGTTAAAGGATTCAAATTGAAGATTTCTTTAAGTATTGCCTAGAACATTCTTTTGCATTTGCTTCCTTCTGTATTCAGCATTCCAAGCAGTAACATATGGGATAAGAATGCACAGGGCTGGAAAACTAAACACTTATTCAGTCAAGGCCCAGACACATACACTGATGATTCCTATCATAACAAATCAACTTATTGTGCCTTTGGAAAGCAATGAACTTGAGGGACCCACAGCTTTTGGCCCTTACTATGTCCCAGATGATTAGTCTCCAAGCACTGAAGAACTGAGACAGGAATGAGAGTGAGCAGTCAATCCCAGTTCGCCCACTCCAAGCACTAGGTTTTGGAAAAATCACACTGCAGCAACTTCACCTGAGGAAGATCCAATACTGCATCTCCATAACATGAGATATTCATGACCCATGTTCATCCACTTCAAACAGAAGTCTGGTCACCACAGGGGGCACATTTTTCAGTGCCTGCAGAACTTTCACAAAGCTAAAACTCCTCTCTTCACTCCCATAGTGCACCACTTGAGTTTGCCTTAATGCTTATGATCTCCTTTTCTAAACATAACTCCATAACACTGAATATCTAAATTTCTACTGGCAGGCAACTGTAATACACCATTAAGGCTTCATGTACAATTGACTAAGTCCTAGTGATGGGTACTTTTAACCGCTAGGAGGGGAAAGTTGGGAGGGTGCATTGAAGTACATGGACATAGATCATGGAAGATCTAGCATTATTCTAAGTGCAAAACTTTCATATCTTACATAGTCTAGTCTATCTATCCACAACACCTTTTTCACGTTTTTGCACCTGGGGTCAGGGTGTCACCTCAACAGTGACAATCTGGAGCCATTGTTCACTCCACCAGGTGGCTAGTCCTGCTGTGGTTGTCCTTCCACATCACACATAAACATGCACACCTATAACTGATTTAGAGTGTCCAAGCAACCTACTGTATATCTTTGGAACGTGGGAGTAAACTGAAGCACCCAGAAAAACACACATGCAGACACACTGAGGACCTGCAGACTCTGCACAAAAGACACTTCAGCTGAGAAACAAACAAGAGTGCCTCTTGCTGTGAGGCAACACTACCTGCTGCGTCACTGTGCTGTCTTGCATGTTCATCCACTTCAAAACAAGGAAACAGTCCACAGCTAAACATCATGGATGGAATCATGAAAGAATACTTCAGAGGATGGTAGCTCCAAAAGTTTCAAAGGTTACCTGTAGTGGAACAAATACCAGTGCTGCTTATCCAAACCTGTTAGGGATCAAAGGCCCTGTGCATTCATCAAGACTTTGTCTTAAAGATAGCAAAAGTAGTACTTTATCTCAGAAGTGTAACTAGGGTGGGGTGAATGGGGCAGCCACCACAGGCACAAGGTGTTAGAGGGTATAATCAGCAGAAGACCCCCCCCCTTCTTTAGTGATCAACAGTTGGAGATAATACCTTTTTTTGCTCCTCAACGTCAACATAAAGTTGAGGGGCACCAGATCTGAGAAGGGCACCAGATGTTAGGTGAGCATGCAATGTCTGTCTGACCCATGTTGCTAACTTATTGCTTATTCCATAGGACTCTTTTGACAGTGTCTGTTTGAATTGGAATACTATTTATAACATATGAGCTGGAAGCAGCTTTGTTTTGCCAAATACCACTATTCTGCATCCATTTACATTTGTCTTGCCAACATTTGCAGTACATTAGGCATGTATGCATTCCAACCCTTTCTGCAGCTGTTTAGTATCCCTGGATGAGCAGATAATGCCTATCTTGCATTCATCAACAAACTTGGTCAACCACACGTCTGGGATATTGGCTTGGATTACTGCAAGATAACTGTCAGACAGGACAGGGCTCAGCAGCGAACCCTGTGGTAACTCCCTAGTTACAATTTTATATTCTTGGAGGGTACTAGCAACTTTCACAATGTCAGATCCATTGGATAACCAAATTGCATGCCAAGGAAAATATAGAGGTTTACATAAAGTTTGTCAAATTTATTATTAGTACCAACATTGAAGATTGTGCCAAATGTCTTGTCTAGGCCGAAAGAAAGGATCAAAATAATAGATAAACAGCACTTGATGATTGTGACCAGACACAGGAAAAGAGGTGGGTGAGGTTTAAAGTTTGTATACAAAGTGTGTGTGTGTGGGGGGGGGGGGGGTATGGCATAGCTCGGTATGGAATAATTTCTAAAGGTTAGTGCATAGGAAAAATGAGGCATTTTCTGTGATGAGTAGTGTACTGGTGGTATTAAGGAGTATGCACTGGTATGTGACAGAGTTGTCCAGGGTGGCAAAGTTACATATTTTAAGGAGTCTTAGGTATGAGTGCTTGAACTTTCTAGGGTAACACCACATAGCTATAGATGTTGCGGTCTGTAAAATGAACAGCCAGGTAAGTTTGCAGGTCTGTTTACGCTGTGGCACTTCTCTGTAGTGTTTAAGAGAAGCACGATAATGAAAGTATTGATAAATTCCAAAGCTTTTAAAGATTGAAATGTCAGCATATCTCTCAACTGTCCAGACTTTTGCAGAATCACCCTGATTTTGCTCCACATTTTCACTCTGACCCTTGTAAATGTTTTGATTTTCTGTTAATCCCTGAAGAGTCCATTCGGACAATAATGCCAGCCATTATAGTTTCATACTTCTCATTGTTCAGAAAATGCAGATGCATGCAAAATGCTGCTATAAACTTTTTCTGTGAATTGGAGTAATACTTATCATTTTTGTTTTTGTGTATGGATCTGAAAGAAGGTGTTACCTCAGGGGTCACCGAATAGTAGAGGAGAGGAATCAGTGAGTTTTGGAGAGCTATTAAAAAGCAATGTGTTAGATTTGATAGTATTACATACATACATACAAATATTTCAAGCACAGGCATAAATGCCCTTCTAGCTTGCCAATATACCAAAACACTTGTTCCCATAATACGCATCCAGGCTGTTCTTAAAAATATCTAAACTGGTGCTTACTTTAATGTAATTTGGTAGCCTGTTCCATGCATCAGCTACTCTGTCAGAGAGCCAATTAGTACACTTCTCATTCCTACAGAATATTCTACACAGGTTGTCTGATGATTCTCTAGTACTTTTTGATACGCCCAAACAGTCCCAGAGGTAGTTATCCATAAATGTCCTACATACCTGAATAAGATCTCCTCTTAGATATCTGCAAGAGACACTGTACAAGTTCAGATATCTTAGTCTTTCATAATAACTTACATTTTCACATCCATGGATCCCTTGGTATATTTCCGCTGTACTCTTTCCAGTTTACTCATGCTTGTCTTATTATAGGGTTTCCATATTGTTATTCCATACTCAAGTAACTAACAAACAATGACTTCATTATTTTTAATTTCCAAGACTTTATAAATCTTTTTATACAACCTATATAGTTCTATAACTATCATTAACCAATTGGTTGATATGATTAGAAAAACTCAAAGCTGTATCTACCCATATAAACAGGTCCTTAAACGAGTCTACAGTTTCAATCAGTGTGTGCTGTATTAAATATTCACCTTTCATTTTATGTCTCCCAAATCTCATATACTCAGTTTTTTTTATGTATTTATTAGCATATTATTCTCCTGTGCCCAAAATGGTTAGTTTAGTCAAGTTATTTTGCAGACATGCCTTATCTGTAACACTTGTAATCAGTTTACCTAATTTCAGGTCCTCTGAATATAGACTGTAGAACACCTCAGATGAAAAAGTTAGGTCTGAAAAATACAATATAAACAAGTAAGGGCCTAGGACCGAGCGCTGTGGGACACCTTGATTGTAACCAAGGATTTCATCTGTCCAGTTGTTCTATGACACTTGCCATGTCCTATTTGTAAGCCATGCAGCTATCCATCTTATCAAGAGTACATCAATACCTAGTTGTACTAATTTATT
This sequence comes from Protopterus annectens, assembly GCF_019279795.1. Lineage (NCBI taxonomy): Eukaryota > Metazoa > Chordata > Ceratodontiformes > Protopteridae > Protopterus > Protopterus annectens. The sequence goes on from NC_056729.1 coordinate 1,391,174,928, forward strand.
GATCAGTGTTTTGTGTATGACCTTGTCAAATTCTGAAGTTAAATTTATATAAATTATATCACAGCACAATTTTTCATTCATAGTTGTTATTATATTGTTATAGAGCATCATGTTACAGGTGGAAATAGATCTATTTTCAACATATGCATGCTGACATATGGTTTCCTAGTCCCAACCTATCCAGTTCTGACAAAACACGTATCCAATATAACCTTCACCATTAATTTTCCACAACATGAAAGTAGACTCAAGGGTCTATATGATTCTGGGTTTGTCCTACTCCCCTTTCCCTTAAAGACAGATTTAATAAGCACGTGTCCAATCGTGAGGAATCTCCCCATGTTTATAGGACCTAGTGAAAAATAGATATAATGGTAATATAAGTTCTTGCTGAAGTGTTCTCAGGCCATTGTTACTAATTCCGTCTCCTCTCTGTGCCTTGTTTGGATCCAGTTTGCACAATTCTTTTTGGTATAATCTAATTTGATTCCAGTATCTGGGGTTACCTGGATGTCAGTAGGACAACTTATCCTCTCTTTTGTGGAGCTAAACTGCTTTGCATAAGATTTTGTAAATATAATTATAATCTGTTGTGTCTGAGAATAAATTTTAGAATCAGCGCACAGTTTATCAATTTGTGTCTTTACTCCTTCCACGTCATATGTATTTATAAAAAGGTTTCCTATTATGCTCAATATCTTTATAGGTTCATAGGTTCAGAGATTAGTACTAAGCTAACTGCCCTTGTGAGCCATTTTAAGCCTAGCCAATTATCCCTTGTGAGACTCAAACCCTGCGCCTTGTGCTTACAAGGCAAACACCTTAACCTTTAGGCCACCCTCCCACCTTGAAATTTTTCTTGATCTTGTCTCACACTATGCTTAATCTGTTTGTCCAGCTTGTTTATTTCAGTTTTCAGAGTTGTAGTTCAACCTCTCTTCCATTTCTTATATTTTTTGTCTCTACCCTAAATCAGATATCCCGTACTTATGGAAATATATCCCCCTGATGTTTTATGCCTAGATCCAGATGTTTAACATTTTTTTTGACTTTTTGAACTCAAACAATTTCTCTTTCAAAACTTTCCACATTCCATCTGCAGTTTTTCAACTGAACACCTCACTCCAGTTAGTTTTACATAGTGACTTTTTTGCTTCCATATAATCTGTAATTAACCTTATGTGCATTGGTTTAGATTTCAGTTTGGCAGCATTATCTAGTGACAAATTAACCTTAATAACCCCATGATCACTGCACGTCAATGGTGGTAAAACTTGACTTGAAGTTACAGTAACTTCTTTGGGAACACAAACAATATCTACTATGTTCTGACCCCTGGTAAGTTTTTTTACAATCTGAAGCAATTGTTCCTGAATATACTCTGTGAATAATTTCCTTACTAACGTTGTTGAATCATTATTATTCCAGTCTGTTTCTGGTAAATTTAAGTCCCCAGCTAATACTATTCTTCCCTCCTGTGTTTCATGTAAGAAATGTATGAATTCCTCTAGGTCATAAACTTGTGTTTTGAAGTTATGGAACCAAATATTTTACCTACGCATTTGTAAGATCTGATTGTATAAAAGTAATATTGAACTATTATGACAATTAACAAAGATGTCATCTACATACAGGGTGAGTTTGAGTGAAAAGAATGACGTTGGGATATCATTTATGTAAAGCGGGAAAAGGATAAGGCCCAAGGGTACACTAGCAATGGGGCTACCACGGCTGGAGTGGCTGCTCTCACAGTGAATGCCAAACAGTTGTTCTTGGCAGGTAGTCACTCATTCTGTTTATAGCATCCTTAAAGAATGACAAAAGGTATAGTTTGTGTTGTAAGACAGAATGGTTTATTTGGCCAAAGGCCTTCTTAAGGTCAAAAGCAATTTTTTTGTAAAAAGACCTTGGTTCATGTTTGAGCACATATGATCAGTAGCTAGAAAGAGTAGTAGATGTAATGATCCATTTCCTAAATCCATGCTGTAAATTACAGGGGATATTGTATTCATTAATGAATAACACAAATTACTGATAGGCCACAGTCTCTAAAACTATGGCAAGAGACAGAGATGCACAGTTAAGGCTCATACATAACATAGGCAGAAGACTATTATGTTGAATCAGGGGGATCACAAAATAAGGAAAGAGTAGGATTTTGGATGTAGGCCCTTAAAGAGAATAATAACAGCCAAACAGAATAATTTATTTATAAAGCAGCAGATTATATAGTAAGAACCAAGCCAATACCAGAATGGAGAAAGGAGATTTTAACAATAAGAATGATTGCAAGTAGAGGTATGGAAAACAGGCAAGAGGGAGCTTGAATTTACTGAAGAAAATTAGTAAAGGAATCAAGGTATTGATAGCAAATAAGTGGTGAGGGAAAAGTCAGAGTGGGATGAGACCGACAAGAATTTTAATCTGGGGTTGGAGACTGCCATCCCTACCAGGGAATGATGACTACCTCTAAGCCCATAAGGCAAGCCACCATACCACCCAACATTCTGGTCATTGGAAATTCCATTGTGGAGACACTGATGCCCCCTCACAAGAATGAGTACGGAAGAAGTCACAGTCATTTGCTTATCAAAGCCAGGATCCACCACATTACATCTGTATTCAGGTCATTGGACCACAAGTACCAGTATGACTCAGTTATAGTCCTTGTTGGTATAAATGACCTGAGATGTACCTCCCTAGACTATATGAAGATAGACATCATGGAGCTTTCAGAATATGTGCCCTAGACTGGTATAAGCCTAGCACTTAACAGCATTTTACATTTTCCAAGGATGATGCCACAATACAAACAGAAGATGATTGGCTTTAATAATTGGCTTAGTTTCTGGTGTCATTCTAAGGAGATGCAATATTTGTCAGCATGGAAGGAGATGGTCAACAGACCACATGGCTCTCCCCTGTAGGCTTTCAAAGATTAGCTGAAACATTGTCCTCCTCCAGAGTGTCTTTTTAGGCAATGCTAATCTGAAAGTACTCAAGTTCTGACACAGCAGATCAAAACCAAGAAAATCTAAAGGTGTTACTGTTCAGTGCTAGAAGTTTAAACAAGAAACTCCACTCCCTACAAGCTTGACTCATTCTAGAGGATGCTAATGTCTGTGCAGTCACTGAGACATGATTTAAAGCCATGGAGAGCACACTGGCAGGGCAAGGCTACAATGCCTTCCACACATTTAGACTGGCTACTACACAAACAGGGACTAAAGATGGAGGTGTCTTCATTTACATCAAAAATAAATATACCTCAAGACTGGTCAAACAGACGAATGCACTTGAGCTTCTCCACATTCAAATCACCATAGGCAAAATCCCACACCAGTTCCTTGAAAGCTGTAGTTCCACCTCTGTGACCCTGGAAACCCATGACATGTATTTAAGCTTATTGGAAACACTCACCATCCAACCCAATGCCATATAATTACCCCAGTATAACTGGGAATTATATACGACACCAGATGTGCAGGCACAGAGATTCCTGGATTTGTAAACACAAACTGCCTGGACCAGATTGTCAGTACATCGATCAGGGGTACAAACATGCTGGATCTGGTCTTCACTAATATGGGAGAGTGTTGCACACACCCCTAGTATAATGTCTTCTTTGGTACAGTCAGACCATAAAATGGACTCCTTTGAAGTAAAATAAAACCCTGAGCCCCAGCTAACTCTGGAATGTTCAGGAACTACTAAGGCTAAATTTCTATTATTAAGTGATAACCTGACAAATTTTCAAGCCCACATAAACCCTGAGGACACTGTTACCTATGTGGAACTCTTCACAGAAACCCTGTAAATGTTAATAGCTGCATAGAGACAGCTGTACCCACCAGTAAGAAGTAAAGAACTAACTCAAAAACAAGCCGCCCTTGTGGAATCACATCAATAGGCTGTATAATAGAAGGTGTAGAAAAATATGTGTAAATATATACTTTTAAGAAGCTATCCAAGGGCTTGCACAAGTGTATAAATACTGAGCAAGTGCAAGTCTGACTGCCATTTTGTAGTTAACTGTTGAGATGTAAACATGTATGTATTTAAGCTCAGTCTGTTAATTAATTTGTTTGTATTTAAAGGGACATTATCTCTTCTAAAATCAGTTGTTTACTACAGTACTTTGTTTACCTTTTAGTGCAGTCAGGAGCGGCCTTAGGTCAACTGATGTCCTAGGTAAAAGGGCTCCACGACACCACCCGGTGCCCCCATTCTGCTCTACCTATACCAGATAAAATACTGGAAGAGCACCCCTGCTAGAGTGGTGCCCTAGGCGGCTGCCTAGTTGGCCTATGCCTAAGGCCGGCTATGAGTGCAGTGTAAGTCACATGTTCACAGAGGCAGGATTTTTCAGAGAAGCTTGTTAGCATACTGCAGGTCAGATTTCACGGTTTCAGTGGGTGATGGTCATTATAAGAAATGCTAAGATTTTACAGGATGTCCTTTTGTATTTTCCTTCCCCCACCCATAGGCCATTAGATTAGCTGAATGACTGGTTTAGACTCAGCCAGAGATGCTAGTCACACTCCGGTCTGAAGCCTTTGCAGCAATGAAATTACATTTTTAGTATGTGCTTTTTTTGTAAAACTTAGTGGAATGATTATCCCAGCCTAGGCAATTTTCTTTTCTTTTTGTTTCATGATTGTTGGTACATGCTTTTTTCCCTTCACTGGTAATTATTTTTCATATGGTCAGCAACAGCGTTGCTTATTGGTGCTTGTACTGATGCAGACATACATTTATAAGACAGTTTCCCTCATTTCACAGGACAGCATTGCTTTGGACAGTTGTATCTTGTTAACAAACCCACTGAGTTGCAAATGTCCTAAGATTCTAGAGGAATAAAATCTTGTAACGTTTCAATAAAAACATGTCAGGCAGCTTTGAAATTGAATCACGTTACTGTACTAAAAGTATTTTCCCATTAGCTGACACCCTTCAGGAATCACATAGTAACTGTCTGTATAATACTGATTCCATCCATCTGAATTTAACTGAATTTATTTTCTTTTTCTTTCCAGCACTGTGGTAAAATATCTAGATCTTTCACTCTTTTCCGGAATATTTGAATGCAGTAGAGTTACACTGGTTACCATTTGAAAGTTGAGGCAAATGCAGTCTCTGTATTTCCCTATCTGTGTGCAGCATAAGCATGCATGCAATATGTAATCTAAGTTTATATTCATGTGGTTGTAAAACCACAGCCTTGCTATGTCTTACTGACTGGCTTGCATTTCAAGACATTCTTAAATGTCTGTCAAATTTGTGTATGCTGGATATGTGATAATGTGTGTATTTTATTAAAACTTTGTATGCAGTGCACATAATGGTTTTAGTGGTATACTTCAATGTTAATATTGGAATTCTTAAAATTTTTCTCAGACTTGCCTCTTTTGTGACTCGGATGGCTGTGTTGATGAGACCACCTACCCCCTTATCAAGATGGAAACAGATAATTTAAATAAATTAATGTATGTGTCATTATGTGTTTATCATATGTATTGCTTTAAAATGTATTTGCTGTATATCTTTATGTCTTTATAGATCCACACACAATTGTATGTCTACACACACACACACACACACGTATTTATATTCCTCTACACAAAGGTGGATCGTCCACTGACCCAGGCAATTATAGGCCCATTAGACTAATTAGCCTGATCTGCAAGACCATGGAACGCATTATCATGGATTTTATAAACAAGGACATTGGCAACCTCCAAACAGTTTGGTTTTTTAAAAGGGAGATCATGCCTGTTGAACTTGGTCAACCTCTTTAAAACATTCACCAAAGCCATGGACTAAGGGAAGACGGTGCACACTGCCTACCTTGACCTTGCCAAAGCTTTTCACACTATTCTCCATTCGGACATAATAGATAAACTCTCCCAGCTAGGCATCAACCAGTATGTTACCAGATGGGTAGCTAACTGGCTCACTGATAGAACCCTTTCAGTCAAAATAGAGGAAGCCACCTTTAGTGGTAGACCCGTAAAGAGCAGTGTACCTCAAGGATCGGTTTTGGGGCCTCAACTGTTTGGGATATATTTTTCTGAAGTGCAAGCCAAAACTAGTGGTCTGTGGCTGTCCAAGTTTGCAGATGACTGCAAGCTGGGTGATGTCTTAAATTCCCCTAGTGATGTGAACATCCTCCATGAGGGCCTTACCCAAACTAATGACTGGTGCCAGAAGCATGGCTTCAAACTGAATGCCTATAAATGCATTATTAACCCCTCTGGGGAAAATGGCATCCCCACTAATTATCACATTAATATCAATGTACTAAGCATGCAATCAGTTGTGAGGGACTTGGGCACCCAGGTTGACAACAACCTGACATTTGACCACCACGTTGCCTCCATTGTATGTAAGGCTTTCTACATGGCCCATCTAATAAATAAGGGTATTTCATCCAGGAACAGGGAGGCCATAACATCCCTGCACTCCTTCCTTATGAGACCCATTATTGAGTACAATTCCTCCTTCGGCATGTACCTTGCCAAGCACATGCAGCAGCCGGAGAGACATCAGAGGTTCCTGACCAGGAAAATCCAGGGTCACAAACACCTATCCTATACTGATATGCTAAAAGCCCTGTCCCTCTACTTAGTCTTGTACAGACTGCTCAGACGTGACCTGTGCCTGGCATACAAGGCCATCTTAGACCCAACCTTGCTGGAGTAGCTGCACATCCGTAAGTCAAACTCCACTCGTGCAACCCACATGCAATGCCTTAATCTGGTCTGTGACATTAATAGAACTTATTGGTGGGATAGATTTGTGTCCCAAAGACTCCCCCATCTGTGTAATTGACTCCCTCTCCATGTCAAGCATAGTGCCTCTCTAGCCCTTTAAGAAGAACCTGGACAACTGGATTGGAAACAGAAAATACACCCCTGGGATCCCACCTGTGTCTCTGCTGGACAGGAGAAACAGGTACTGACTTTGTGGGAGCATGGGCGAAATTCTTGGCTAGGCTTATAAGGGCCTCTGGGCCAATAGCCTAGTATCATCTTATGAGCCTATAAACCTATATATATATATATATATATATATATATATATATATATACACACACACACACACACACACACATACGTATATAAATCTGTTTGTGAATTTGTGTGTGCCTCTGTTTATGTATACAGATGTACCCACACCTATATGTGTGGTGTGTTAGTGATATATACATATATACATTCACACTCTCATACATTGACATGCAGGAGGTATTTTGAGGAAGGTGACAGTATAGCTGCTCCTAACGGCATTCGTGTCACTGACCGTTTATTGCTAGTTTTACAAGTTTTTTCCATTTGTCATATGCCACTTGACAAGAGTATTAAAAGTGTGAATCCAACTACAGAAATTACAGACCCATAAGCTTAATCAGCCTTATCTGTAAGGTCATGGAATGAATCATCATTGACCCTATAAATAAGGACATAGGTGATCCCCAAACCCTTGATCCAACACAGTTTGGTTTTGTAAAAAAAAGGTTAAACCTGGTAGACTTCTTCAAAAATAACACCAGAGCCATAAATTAAGGCAAATCTGTGCACACAACCTACCTGACTTAGCAAAGGTCTTCGACACAGTCCCACATTCGGGCATCACTGATAAACTCTCCCAGTTGAATATCAACCCTTATGTTATCAGGTGGGTTGCTAACTGGCTCACAAACAGATCACACTCAGTCAAAGTTGGAGACTTTACCTCAACCAGCAGACCTGTCAGTAATGGAGTTCCACAGGGGTCAGTGCTGGGCCCCTTACTGTTTGGAATATACTTCACAGACGTTCAGGCAAAAACAGAGGGGCTGTGCCTGACTAAGTTTGTTGATGACTGCAAATTAGCTGCAATCGTTGAATCCCCAAACAATATCAGTATACTTCAGGAGGGACTTACACAAACCAATGATTGGTGCTAAAGCCATGGACTCAAATTCAGTGCAAAAAATGCATTATCATCCCCCTTCAGTAAAAAAATGATATCACTGCAGACTATCATATAATAATACCCTAACTTAACAATTCAGTAGAGAGAGACTTGGGAATGCACGTTGACTGTAGCCTAAACTTTGACCACCATGTGTCTACTGTGGTAAGGAAGGGATTCTATATTGCATACCTCATTATCAAAGGCATTGCCTCAACAGCAAAATAGGTCATAACTCCCCTGTACTCAACCCTTATCAGGCCAATAACGGAGTACAAGACTCCCTTTGGTATGTACCTTACCAGGCACCTGCAGCAACTTGAGAGACCTCAGAGATGTCTAACCAAGAAAATTACAGGGTCTCCAGCACATGTCATACATTGACAGAATGAAGTCACCGTCACTGTACTCAGTAGTGTACAGATTACTTAGAGAAGACTTGTGCCTGGCCTACAGAGCAGTCTCAGATCTAAACCTAATGGAAATACTGCACATCCACAAGTCAAATGTGATAAGGATCACTTGCTCCAGGGACCTTAATCTGGCCTGCAACATAAATAGGGCCTGCTGGAGAGACAGATCTATGACTCTGTTTATGTGTAGCCTGGATGACTGGATGGAAAAACATAAATTCCTTACTGGGGATTTCACCTATGACTCTCCTAGATATGGGCAGTCATTACTAACTATGATCTTGAGTTTAGTCAAGATATTTAGTCAAGATATTTTATAATGGGTTTCTCTAGTATTATATTGGGTACAAACGGCTAGGCTTATAAAGACCTTTGGTTCAGTAGCCTAGTAACCACCTATGAACCTATCAAGTAATGAGTATTCTTGCTTTCAGTCATCTAAAGTTTTAGAGGTGATAATATTACTTGTGTGTTGGCGCACACTCAGACTGCAGTGCATTTTTTACAGGATAACTGTTGCTGCATCCATAAGAATTTGGTGGGGAGAGGTACTTAGGAGGAAGCAATCTCAGCAGCAGGTAACCAAGAGTAATTACATGTAGACATGACTTTGCCATTACAGAGTTGCAGTTCTTCCGGGATATACAAACAGAAGGCAAATAAGGTACTCCCAAATCAAAATCGGACAACATGTATAGTTCAGGCAGGAAGCAATCAGCAAAAAGGGTGAGGTGAAGAATAATTGGACATTTTACACCATGCTGATTTCACAGTGGGCTCAGTTCAAGAGAGTGGCACTGGAAATGGCACCTACACCAGTGTGGGTACAAATTCATTCACAGTATCAGTGGACATATGAGAATAACAGATAACACCCTCAGCACAGGTAATTAGGTTTCTTGCACAAGGGAACTACAGCAGTTTAGAGACAATAGGAAGCTGCAAGGTTGTCCAGTTGTATGGCTCGTAGCAGTGAAACAATGGAGGCCACACACCCTGCTACTGTTAGAGTCTGATTAAAACAAGTTGAAGGCAGCATTATACCTGTCAAGCTATCAGCTGGCTGCAGAAAGGCATGGGGAGGTAGTGCAAGCCTTATGGGACAGACTCCAAAATATATGTAATCAGTAATACAACATATTGTTTTTCATAGCCTGTTGTTTATCAGCCCTTTGTGGAGCAATTAGCTGGTCAAAATAAGAATATTTTAATGATAAATATGACCAACCTATGACTGTTCAGAAGGTGAAGAACCAGTGGCCCACAGAATGGAATGCTGAACAATGCCTACAACACAGAAGCCCACTCACACAATTACATCATAGACTGGTACTTAAGATGGAGCAGTTTTCTGCCATGAGAAGGGTACCCTGGTTACCCAGCTTCAGGTGAGGTCTGCATTGAAGAAAACAGTGGAGTGATGAAGCTTGAACCCCAAAAATATACCACATGCTCAGTTAGATTCCACGCTCATTTAGCCTAATGGTAGCTTCTCATGTGCAGTGGGCAAGGACATCATGGAAGAACATCAAGAAATTTGGAAGATGGAAGTACAACGCTTATGAAACATAGCTGAGAAATAACCTCTTCTATCATGCCTAGCATTGTTGTCTTTTATTTGCAGAACCTGGGTATAACCTGTAAGACACACATTACACCTTCTAACATTACCTTTTGTTGACTGGAGCTTCCTGCATGTTTGATCACCTGGTACCTTGCTGGTGCTCTTCCATGTGAATGGAAGCCCCTGTCTTATATATCACCTTCTGGAACATGCTAACATTACCTGTGATTTATTGTGCTACCAAAGCTATAACATGTAAAATTTGTGTTAAAGCCCAAATTATGATATTTACACTGAGGCCACACTGTTTGCTGAGCTGTACACCCTTCCACAATCCTTACTGTTGCCTACTATTCATGGTGATACTTATATCAAGGGTTCAAATGGCATTTTTGATATGTGCAATTCTTGCTCTGTATGCCATTCTTCAGCAGACAGAGTGCTGTCCATCAGTAGGGTACATGGGCAATTCCACCATGCTTGACCTCTTATAGCTATGCAAAACACACACCACCATGAATACCCAGAGCAGTGGCTGTAATCTTTTATAGACACAGAAATAGAACACGGCTGGTGCAACAGATTTCTATCCCAGGGAATCCTATACTTGAATAAACTACCTATGCATGTCAAGCAATACTACACATGGTCTGTATTCAGTAATATTCTGAATGAATAGCCAGAAAATAGTAAATCCTCTTTGGGATATATAGCATGGTGCTTCTTGACCATGGAGCTTAACTCACTCAACAGTGCTCGGGCTTAGCTGGCTATGCTTCTCAATGGTCTTTTGAACTGCATGCTTAGTATACACCTGTGACCTTATCATATAATTACCAAGTATCTTACACATGTGCATGCTGCATATAGAATATATATGCAGACAAAAACATCAGTTTATTGATAAATGTATTTCTATAATCCATCTCATTTGAATGTCATTACTGCATAGTTTAGCTTTACACACTGTACTATTTTTCCTTTCAGAATACCCCCTACTGTGTTTTTTGTCTTGTAGGGGTACCAACTATATACACAGATAACAAGGTACCTGTAAACAAGCATTTAATTGTTTACTTTAATAAGTAATGAAAACAACAAATAGATGTGCGATGTACATAGCCGGCCTTAGGCATAGGCCAACTAGGCGTCCGCCTAGGGCACCGCTTTAGTAGGGGCACTTTTCCAGTATTTATTTGGTGTAGTTAGACCTGGATGGGGGCACTGGCTGGTGTAGTGGGGGTTGCTGTGGTGCCCTTTTGCTTAGGGCACCAGTTGACCTAAGGCAGCTCCTGGCGATGTACTCTCCAAAGTACCATGAATTACACTTGCCCTCTGTTTCAAATTATTTAGTTCACTCCACTTATTTCTTTACTCAACTGTTTATCTGCTTGTTTACTTATTAATTTCAGTTTGATAATGATGTAAGTGGGAGGTAGACAGACCCTTATGAATCACAACCTGAGCTCCATGGTGCAAGACACAAACAGAAAATTGTAAGCAGAATAAAGAATTATACCACTTTCTGAAAGAATGTCAGTTTGGTAAAATGGAGAAGTGGAATTCAAGCAAGATGACAGTTGAAAAAATATAAGAAATGGAAATGAGGTCAAACTATAACTACCAGTTTGCATGTAAGAACGGCATTATTGCTCACACCTGAAATATTTGTATGTATGTACAAATGTAAAATGCATACATATAAATAAGCTGTTTAACAGAGTGGCTATGTTAAGTAGAGATAGTTTTCCATTTTTATTTATTTTTTTTAGTTTTAAGTGAAATGTTCTTTAAACAAATGAATGTGTAGTATAGATGTCTTGCATTGCTGTGATTCTCTTTGCAACAAAATATCACACTTACTTCTTTTTAAAATGTACACAGTTTGACTGTAAACCTGTTAAATTTTATCTATCTATGCTAGATTGATAGTTATATAACAGCCAATTAAATAAAACTATGACTTCACATGGAACCTGTGTGTCTGTGTGGTTGTTTATTTATTTTGTAAAGTAAATGAAACTACAACTTTCACATGGAATATGTGTGTCTGTTTACTTATTTATGTATGTATAAAGTTGTACTGGCTAGTTCTAATTAGAAACAAAAAGGTCTGTCTAGTGTATAGGAATATACACACAATAAAATAAATTAATTTCTTGTGATTTCATGACATTTCAGTTATAACTGAAGGCATACTTCTCAACCTTATAGTGCAGAGAGAAAAGCCTTGACAGAAACATTTAATTGGCTAAAGTAGTTACCAAAGTCCAAGATAAAAGAGTAGATGACAGTAACTTTACTCAACAGTGTTATACGACAGTTATATGGTACAAGCAGTAGAGAGAGTCCATATGACTCGAAGATGACTAGTTACTCCCCAGGAAATACCCTATACCACTTAGCCCTATATGCTATACTTTACTAGGTATGACACTGATGTATACAATGCATTTTATATAGCATACATCATAGACAGACGTAGGTTAAAAAATGTGGGTACACAAGTCCCAGGATATAAAAGTGCCCGATCCTCATATGCGCACTGGTTCCAGGACTGGAAATACTGACAGGGAATAATCTTCAAGACACAGAAACATTCCAACAATGGGGTTAGGCCAGATTCAGGGGCAGGATGCCCTTACCCTACTGTAGAAGGACGTAGTAGTCCATAAAAACTGATAGGCCAGAAAAGAGCCATAAAGATGATAGAGTGTACTATGGAGGATAAGAGAGACATTATGTATTGTTAGTATTATGCCAGAAGCCCAGAATTTCCAGATAGTAGATATTCAAAAAGACTAAGAGAGAAATCAGAGGAAAGAAAAATACCATGGGGAACGTAAAACAGAAGATTAGTAAAGTAGAATTTTAACAAATAGAAGCTGAAGTTATGGAATACTTCCAAAGTGAAGGATTTATTGTAAAAAGTCAAAATAATTTATGTCACAGCATGATGGAAC